>NC_080185.1:75260304-75500792 GCF_950295315.1 Erinaceus europaeus | reverse complement strand
TCAACCAGGTGTGCCACCATCTAGCCCTGAATAGTGAAGCTCTGATGACAACAAAATAGATAAATGACATAAAATAAAATTAATGACCTTATCTTTGTTTTATTGATTTAATAATGATCTATAATACCATAGGATAAGAGGGATACAATTCTACACAATTCCTACCACCAGAGTTCCATATCCCCTCCACTGGGAGCTTTCCAATTCTTTATCCCTCTAGAAACATGGACCTGGGATCATTATGGGATGCAGAAGGTGGAAGGTCTGGCTTCAGTAATTGTTTATCCACTGGACGTAAGCATTGGCAGGTCAATCCATACTCCCAGCCTGTCCCTATCTTTCCCTAATGGGGCGGGACTCTGGGAAGGTGGGGCTCCAGGACACATTAGTGAGGTCATCTGCCCAGGGAGGTCAGGTTGGCATAATTGTAGCATCTGCAACTTCGTGGCTAATAAAGCATTAAGACATAAAGCAGAAAAAAATTGTTTAGTAATCAGGAGCATAAAGGTACGAATATAGCAGATGAAATTTGGGGTCTCCATTTTGGAAAAAGTAGGTCTATTTTAGGCATACTCCAGGGGCCTCATGACTTTACTAATTTTTACCTGAGTCTGACAGTTAACATACAGGTGGGCAAAAGTTTTGTCTGGGGAGATGGTGTGAGAGTTGGGATTAGGATTAGAAAGCTGGATCAGGGCAGAGAGTAGCTCCCAAATATGGGAAAAGTATGTAAACATCTTTAACGATTACCCTATCAATTTGATCTGGGGCCCATATTCAGCACAGGATCTTGTGTGACCTCTGCATCCCTGTTGGTCTGAGTGCAAATTCTGTGGTCATAGCTAGGAACATACTAGGCTGCATTCATTGCAGGACCCATGTTCCTTGGGTGGCAGAGTATGTTGACCCAACTTCCCTTTGGAGAACGGGGCAGTCCCCACCACTGATGATATACATTGAGGGCAAGGTCCTGTAGAGGCCCACAAGAGGGTCCACTATGTTGTTCCTGATGGAGATGACTAATGGTGGTGGAGAGAGGGATTTTTTAGAGGTCTAGGTCCATCATGTCTATGTTGGAATCCCAAGATTCCCTTACTAGGGGCCTGGTTGATGAGGTGTCCTAATAATGACCAAAAGAGCCATCATTAATGTATGCTGGAATGACTTATCTTTCTGCAATGGCAGAGCAGTATTTGTTAGGAGAATGGCAATTCTTTTGTAAGTGCAAACGGATGAATTTCTTGTAATTATCCCATGGCTGCTGTGGAGTTGTGCGTGCATGTGTGCAGGACAGTGCGGACATGGGGTGCTGATGTGGCCTGTAGTGGGTTAAAAAGATTCTATGGCCCTGTAGAGTCTTCTGCCATCAATTGGGAACCACTGAACTAACCTTTATAGCCTAAGCTCTTGTTCTCTGTTTACAGAATTCCATGATTCCACATAGGTCATCCCTCACTGACTTTTACAGTTCACATAAAAAGAATAACACTATCATGGCAGGCTAGGATCAGTTCCTAATGACTTGGTATATGTACAAGTTGGCTTGCAGCAAGTTTCTCTGTGTTTGGGCCAGTGGATTGACTCCTGCACAAGACTACCAGCCATTTGTTGTCTTATTTGAGATCTGAGCAAATGTGCAATTCTCTGTATCTCCCTTCTGTTTATCTTCCCTTCCTAAAGGTTATACTCCTCAACATAATGAGGAACTTATTTTGTTTTGTTTTGGTTTCGCTTTTTTATAGAGACAGAAATTAAGAAGGTGAGAGGGAAAGAGTCACACACACTTATACCACTGTTTCACTGCATGTGAAGTTTCTACTCTGTAGCTGGGTGCCTAGGGCTTGAACTTGGGTGCTGGTGTATAGTAATGTGTGTGCTTTATTGGGTCCACCACTGTCAGCTTCTGGATGAATAATTTCTGAGTTTGGGTGGTGGCACAGCTGATAAAGCCTACAGGTTACAATGACCGAGAACCTAGATTCAAGCCTCTGATCCCCATCTGCAGGGGGGAAATTTCATGAGCAGTGTTGCAGGTGTCTCTCCTCTCTTTCACTCTCTAAAAAAAGAAAATCACCGGGAAATACAGAGTCAGGCAGGCACCAAGTCCCAGTGATAACCTGCCTCGGTGGCAAAAAACAAGCAAGCAAGCAAGCAAACAAACAGAAAACAATCTTGTCAATTATTATTAAATCACTAGTAGACAAAACTCAAAAAAGGAACTTCTTAATAAATATGCATTAAATTGAATTCCTCCTTTTGTTGTAGCCATTGCAATTTTACTGAGAACCTGTGCTGGTACTTGGGGAATAGAGGTGAGCTAGACTGCAGCTGCTTGGCCCAGTGGCACGAGCAGTGAATCATCCTCATTCTGTGGAGGCAGACCTGGCAGCCGAGGGAAAGCAGACACAGCACACCTGATTCATCTCTGAGGCTCAGGCAAGCTCCCTGAGGGATGTGTGTCTGGAGTGTGAAGGGTGATGTAGAGCAGGCCAGTTGTTCAGGGCGGGGGAGGGAATCTCCATCTTAAGAAGTGCCCTGCGCTGGCCCTGCAGGGGGAGGAAGGAACTCAATGTGGGGGAGGAAGGAACTCAAGTGATAGAAGAGGATAGGGTGCAAGGCACCTCCTGACTCCAAATGAGCCTCTAGGGTGGAAGTGAGATACGCAGATCATTACATACGGCTTGTTGTACTGGATGCTGGAGAGTCTCGGCAGGTTAGCATGCCTGGTGAGAATGAAGTTGTGATATTAACTGTGGACTTTCTCCACCTGTGTTCAAGTGACCATGGGCCTCTCTCTGCTCTGCAAAGCCAGGTCCTGTCACAATCCCCCGCCCCTAAAGAAGCAGGTCAGGATGGGTGCCAAGTCACAGTGAAAAAGAAAGCAAACATTTACCTGTTTGGAAGTCCCTGGCTGTGTTTGGTTATACCCCAAAGCTAAGTATAGTATTCATGACCTTGCTTTTTTTTTTTTTTTTTTTGATAGAGATAGAGAGGCAACAAGGCAGAAAGAGAGAGGGGGGAGAGAGGGAGAGAAGGGAATGGAAGGGAAGGGAAGGGAAGGGAAGGGAAGGGAAGGGAAGGGAAGGGAAGGGGAGGGAAGGGAAGGGAAAGGAAGAGAAGAGATATAACCACTGATATAGCACTGAAGATATAGCACTGAAGCTTACTTCAGTGTGGTAGGGGGTCTGGTTCATACTCATAACAAAACAACACACTATCCAAGGGAGCTATTTCACCAGCACAGAATTATTTTTTAAAGTCATCTTATATTTGAGCTCATTTCCCAATTAAAAATATATTTGAATGATTTTTCCCTTGATGAATTACAGACCATTTATAAGGATCTGTGTTGTCAACAAAGAGAAATAATAAGATGAAAGCCACAGTCAAAAAAAAAAAGAAAGAAAAAGAAGAAAACAGAAAAGAAAGAAAAAAAAACAAGATTAAGCAGGCAAAATAGCTCACTTGGATAGTGTGCTGCTTTGCCCTGTGTGCAGCCCAGATTCGAGCCCAGCCACCACCACATTGAAGGAAACTTTGGTGATGTGGTTCTCTCTCTTTCTCTTTCCCTCTCCTCCCTCTCTCTCTTTCACTGTTAAAGATAAAAACATAAAATAAAGTAATTCAGCTAAGTCTGTTCTACCTGAATCATATGTTACAGATTACAGTAACTGCTAGTCTGATTTCCACTACCTGCACAAATGCCAAACTAGCAGGCTCTGAAGTCTTAGCTCTCAGGGTTTTACATTTACCTGTAGGTTTAAATTTGATAACCTGAAGTCTCAAGTCTGAGGTGTTTTCTGCTCTTGCTGGTGGCTGTGCACCACCGTTGTCAGCAGTCCTGGTCTTGTTGTTAGCTGTTCTTGTCCCATTTTACCCAATACTTCCATTTTTAGGGCTTTGTACTAAATAAACAGCTGGAGATTGTGGAGTAAACATTCATATGGGTGCTTACTGCATGTTTTGGTTACTCAGTTAACTGAAGGAATGAGAATAACTTTAACATTCAACAAAAGAGAGGTGGTTATATATATTTTGAAGGTTCTACCTGACAGAATACTACACTGCCAGGAAAAATATTCCAAGCCAAAAAAGAAAAAAAAGAATACATAAAAATGCACAAAATAGTGCTGAGTAAAAGCTGGGGTGTTAAATTGCATGCACAATGCCATCCAAATAAAGTATGCACAGGGATGCACACATATATAAAAAGAATCTGTAACCATGTAAATTTTAAAAAGCTAAATGTGAACAATGGTAATATATTTTTTATATTTTTTTATTTATAAAAAAGAAACATTGACAAAACCATAGGATAAGAGGGGTACAGCTCCACACAATTTCTTCCTCCAGATCTCCATATCCAATCCCCTCACCTAATAGCTTTCCTGTTCTTTATTCCTCTGAGAGTATGGACCCAAGGACATTGTGGGATGCAGAAGATGGAAGGTCTGGCTTCTGTAATTTCTTCCCCTCTGAACATGGGCATTGACTGGTCAATCCATACTCCCAGTCTGCCTCTCTCTTTCCCTAGTAGGGTGGGGTTCTGGGGAAGTGGAGCTCCAGGACACATTGGGGAGGTTGTCTGTCCAGGGAAGTCTGGTCGGCATACTGCTAGCATCTGGAACCTGGTGGCTGAAAAGAGAGTTAACACACAAGGCCAAATTGTTGAACAGTCATGGACCTAAAGGCTGGAATTGTGCAGATGAAGAGTTGGGGGGGTCCTCCATTTTGTAGATGGCTAGTAGGTATATTTTAGTTATATTCCAAAAGGCCTGTGGCTATACTAGTTTTTTTTTCCTTGAGCCTGAAATCTGATATGGAGGTGGATCCAAGTTATTGTCTGGGGAGATGATGAGCAATGGTAATCTTAGGGTGATGGGATGATGGGAGTGCATGTTAATTCTCTCCCTTCTACCTTTCTAAATTTGCCAAAAGTTCTCAAAGAAATGCATCAACAAACAAACAAGAGCAGTGAATGGCACGTTAAGGGAAAGGACCTGGGGATTTGGTACACACCTTCGTTCATAGAAGCAGAATTTGTGATAGCCGAAACATGGAAACAACCCAGATATCCAACAACAAATGAGTGGCTAAGAAACTTGTGACATATAAACACAATGGAATACTAATCAGCTGTTAAAAGTGATGAGGTCATCTCTTTTACTTCACCTCAGATGGAACTAGAAAGCATTATGTTAAGTGAGATAAGCCAAAAACAAGAGAGACAAATACTGGATGATCTCACTTATAGGTGGAACTTAAGAAACAAGTCCAGAAAAGAAAAACACAAAGTGAAAATTGCACTAGGTGCGTGTCTTGCACCAAAGCAAAAGACTGAAGAAGGAGGGGGAAAGGAAGGGGTGAAGGTATTGTGATTTTGATGTATGTTGATGGAAAAGGACCTAAGTTGGGGGTAGAGGGCTTATAGATATACTACGTGTAGATGAGAAACTGTACTTATGTGTCAACCACCATACTATAAACCATTAACCCCCATTCAAATGGCAGAAAAATATCTGGGGATTTGGAAACTGCAGCTGTGAGTTTAAGCCCACTTGTTTAGCACATGTTAGCAGATTAGTGTTTTTGAGTCACAGTTGAGGTTAAGGACTCTTCCTCCCACTTTAGGGGGTTGTTACCAGGATGCAAAATAATGCATGTCAGACACCTGACCCATAAATGCAACACAGAGATCAAATCCTATGACATCTTTTGAATGCCTTGTTGGGGTTATGGTCAAGATGAAGTTAAAATAAGTTTTCCCAGTTAACAGCAACTTGCTGCTATTGTTCCCCCTTTCCAGAATCTGCAGAGAAGGCCCACGTGCCTACAGAGGAGCAGCAGCTGGCTTCTGAAGCATCTCCCCTGCCCCCCCAAATGAGGATCTGCTTTTCCTTTTATTCCCCTCCTTCATCTCCCCCAGTGACATCTGCTCACTGGGGCAGCAAACAGTTTTAGTAAGGATGCCACAATACTACTGAGAATCCTGGCACAGGACTTGCTAGGATAGGATGCCAAGGAGGGGGGGGGCTTAATGAGCCAAGGGACAGAGAAGGGATTCAGAGCACACACACAGTGAGGCAGTGCCCTCTGCCTCTGGGCAGAGGCTTTGTTCAAATGTCCTGCTGGCTCTCTGCTTACCTCTTCCCTCAAGACGTCTAAGTGGTTCCTGGTGGATCTCACCAGTTCAGCTTATGGATGAAGAGATAAATAGTTCTTCAGCCAGCAAAACAGCTGAATGGATGGTGCACTACTTTGCATGTGCTCAACCCAAGTTCGAGCCTGGCTCCCATTACATTGAAGGAAGCTTTGGTGTTGTGGTTTCTTTCATGGTCTCTCTGTCTCTCTGCCTTTGATGTTTCCATCTGAAAAATAAAATAAAATAAACATCTTCTCTTAAAACGGATGAGCCCTGCCCAATTAGGGAAAGAGAGAGAGAGGCTGGGAGTATGGATTGATTTGCCAACGCCCATGTTCAGCAGGGAAGCAATTACAGAAGCCAGACCTTCCACCTTCTGCACCCCATAATGACTCTTGAGTCCATACTCCCAGAGATATAAAGAATAGGAATGCTATCAGGGGAGGGGAGGGGATATGGAGTTCTGGTGGTGGGAATTGTGTAGAATTGTACCCCTCTTATCCTATGGTTTTTGTCAGTGTTTCCTTTTTATAAATAACAATTAAAAAACAAAACTAGTAGTTTTTGTTTTTTAATTGTTTGCATGTACAAACTATTGTATTTACTGTTGAATGTAAAACATTAATTCCCCAATAAAGAAATAAATTTTAAAGAAAAACTGATGAGGACTAAGGTTGTTTCAGTGATCCACTTGACAGTTTGCTGAGTCTCCAAAAGGCCTAACTCTTACTAGCAAATATACAGGACAAGTAAGCACTGAGTTTACAACCAGGCAAGTTCATAGTCACTGGGAATAGGTGCAGAATGCCCTATTGGGTAATTAAGTGATCTCCATGGGCAGACTCATTCACACTCTGGTCTGATTACACTTTTAAGTTTAAATAAAATTGTAGTCTGACTGCAAATATAAATTACCTGGAGAGTTTATAAATACTGATAATGCTGTGGATCCACACTGTACTAATAAAACCAGAATTTTTGGCAGATGACGTCTGGCTACTGGGAAAAAAAATATGTCCATGTTGTTCTAATGTGCAGCCAGACTTGAGAACCATTGCTATGAAACAGAACAACTAGAATAGTAATATTAACATAGAAACCTAGAACAGACCAGTTCAGAGTTCTCCAAACTTATTAGACTACATAATTAGTGCAAATGAGAATATAGTTGTGAATGATCAGCATGATGAGAAGGCAGGCTTCGATGAAAGCAAGTGATAAAAAGTGTTTTCATAGAAGAAACAATTTCCAGAAACAATCATACCTAGTTAGATAACATGATTTTTAACTTTGTGAGAAACAAAAGAATTTAGAACATTTAAGATAATTTATGCATTTAGTTTTAAGATGTTTTATTTATTTAGGATTGAGAGAAATTGAGGGGGGGGGAAAGAGAGAGAAACTTGCAGCAATATTTTACTACTTGTGAAGCTTCCCCACTGCAGCTGTTGACCAGGAGCTTCAATTGAACCTGGGTCCTTGAGCACTGTAATGTATGAGTGTTACCATGCATCATGCCTGGGCCCATTATTTTGTTAATAAAATATATATGTTAGTGGCTGGGGAGACAGCATAATGGTTATACAAGAGACTTGCATGCTTTGGGTTTCAAGGCCTCAGGTTCAGTCCTCAGCAACACCATAAGCCAGAGCTGAGCAGTCTCTCTCTCTCTTTGTATTTCTCATTAAAATAAATAAAATATTAAAAACATATATTTATGTTAACGTAAAATGAGCCATTATCTCTGGTTTTTATTTATCATAAAACCCACTGTCATTTAATTTTATTACTTTTATTTTCAATTAATTCTTTATTTTTAAAAAATATTTTATTTATTTTATTAATGAGAAAGATAGGAGGAGAGAGAGAAAGAGCCAGACATCACTCTGGTACATGTGCTGCTGGGATTGAACTCAGGACCTCATGCTTGAGAGTCTAGTTCCTTAACTACTGCACCACCTCCCGGACTGCAGTTCTTTATTTTTTATTGCCACAAGGGTTATCACTGGGGATGGGTGCTGGCACTATGAACCCATTGCTCCTGGTGGCCATTTTTTTAAATGTATTTTATTTGATAAGACAGAATTTGAGGGAGAGTGGGAAATAGGAAGAGAGAAAGACACCTGCCGACCTGCTTCACTGCTCATGAAGTGTTTCCCCTGAAAGTGGGGAGCTTGGACCTGGATCCTTGAGCACAGTGATGTTTCATTACTTTTAAATTTTTATAGAGACAAAGGGAGGGGAAAGCAGAGGAAGGAAGGAGGAAAAGAGAAAGAGCACTGCTCTGATATCATGAAGGTGGGAACCAGAGCCTTGAACCTAGGTACTTGTGCATGGTAATATGTGCTCTCTACTCGGTGAGTCACCACCTGCTCCCTTCCACTGATATTTTATTTTGTATTATTTATTTATTTGTGATTAATAATAGGCTACAAGATTGTAAGATTACAGTGTATAGTCCTATACCACACCCACCACCAAAGTTCTGTATCCCTACCCTCCACCTCCCAAAGATAACCACCATAGTCCCACAGTTTGCTTGCTACTGTTTCCCCCCCATTAAGTTCATGTGTATCAGATCTCTAGATTCCACATATGAGTGAGACCATCTGGTAGTTGTATTTCATCTCTTATTTTGCTAAGCTTAATCACCACCAGTTCCAGCCATTTTGTACCAAAGGACACAGTCATATTTTTATTGCTGAGTAATATTTCATGAAATATATATCCTATAACTTTTAAAAATATTTATTTATTCCCTTTTGTTGCCCTTCTTTTATTGTTGTAGTTATTGATGTCGTTGTTGTTGGATAAAATAGATAGAAATGGAGAGAGGAGGGAAGACAGAGAGGGGGAGAGAAAGACAGACACCTACAGACCTGCTTTGCCACCTGTGAAGCAACCCCCCTGCAGGTGGGGAGCTAGGGGCTCGAACCGGGATCCTTAGGCTGGTCCTTGCACTTTGCGCCACGTGTGCTTAACCAGCTGCGCTAACTCCCATCCCACAACTTTTTAACCAGTCATCTATTGGTGGGCATTTAGGCTGCTTCCACTCTTTGGTTATTGTGAATAATGCATCTATGAACATAGACATGTATATGTCCCTTCACAGTAGCATTTGAGTATCCTTTGGATAAACATCTAAGAATGGTATTGCTGGATCATAAGGTAATTCCATTTTTATTTGTGTAAGGACTATCCACACAGTCTTCCAAAGTGGTTGCACCAGTTTGCATTTCTACCAGCTCCACTTACATTTTAAATGAAAACAATATTTTTGGTTTTCTTATGTTATAGTCATTTAATATTATATGATATCACTGGATTGGAACCTTATATCAGATTGAGCCCAATTTATATTTATTTATCTATTTGCAAGAGAATAGCAAGATTAGCTATGCATGGGGCTGGTGGAGTGCAAGGATAAGGAAAGAATGCCCATTTAGTAATAGTGTTGTAAAATAGGCTGCACCAGAGATCATAGAGAAGTTGTAGTGGTTGCCTCTGAAGCAGTACCTGACTGAGCTCTGGAGCTTTCATGGATTATTTGATGTGGTCACAGTTTCATTCAGGTAGGTAAGTGTGTGTCAGTGATAGTGCATAATTTTAAGAACAACTCTGTAGATGTGATTATCAGTTTAGTGTGTTTTTATTTTTAAACCATATTATCAGGGGAAGAATATTGCACATAAGACAGTTGTTGGCACATGGGTGCAACTTCTCCTGTCCTCATAGTAGGTGTCTGCACACCACTCCCACTGTCCGTCCAAGTCTTTCTTCATCATTTTGCACTGGGTACACACTTTCTGTCTCCCATCCCACTTCTCCACCCCACCCCAAAGCCTTCACCTTGTTGCAGTACACTAGAGTTAGTATTTTAGCAAACTAACTAACTAACTAGATAATTAATTAATTACTTTTTTTTTACTAGAGCACTGTTCATTTCTAGCTTATGGTGGTGCTGGAGACTGAACCTGGGAGCCTTGAGCCACAGGCTCCTGTGCTAAATATGAATAGACATGGGCCATAGGTCAGATTGTTGGGGTTAACAGTTAATAGTATTTATATAGTTTCATCATATTTGGGAACTACTCTCTGCCATAATCAAGCTTTTTAGTACTATTTTCAACTCTGACACAGTCTCCCCAGACAATACTTAATTTTGCTCAGGCAAAAGTTTCTAAAGTCATGGGCCGTTTGGAACATACCTAAGATAGACTTCCTAGCTTCTCCCAGATGAAGACCCCTAGATTCATTTGCTCTATTCCTACCTTTGAGTGCCTGTTTATTGAACAATTTGCTTTATATCCTTTTTTAGTGTTTTTTAATTTTTATTTATAAAATGGGAATATTGATAAGACCATAGGATAATAGGGGTACAATTCTACACAATTCCCACTACCAGAACTCCATATCACATGAAAGCTTTCCTATTATTTATGCCTCTAGGAGCATGGACCCAATAACATTAAGTAAGCTTACTGGCACGAAGCTCAAGGACTGGTGTAAAGGATACGAAACTCTGGTGGTGGGAAGTGTGTGAAATTGTACCCCTGTTAACTTACAATCTTGTTAATCATTATTAAATCACTAATTAAAAACTCTCTTCTTTTGCATATGACTGTGCTATCCCCCGACTCTACTTAACAGTTTTAAACCTGCTTTAATAAATGCAATTGAAAAGGAAAGGCATTCATCTTCAGATGTTTGCTCTTCATGATCCCAGTAGGAGAGCTTTACATTGTGACTGAAGAAACAAAAAAGAAAGGTCTAAAGGTATCTTTGAGACTGGGTGAAATCAATGAATTTGAACTTCCAGAGGAGAACTACTGTGACTATTTTGGTCTCCTGAGACATTCACTTAGGTGACTCTCAGCAGCCACTGGGAAATTTTGGGACATGGGGGGAGCAATGGAAGGGAAAATGACAGGGGTACTGTTTGTCTCTCTTGCTCCCTGCTGTGGTCAGGACAGTTGCTAAAGGAAAGCCTTAGAGTTCACTTCCCAGACAACAGCTAACACTGAGGATGACAAACCAGACATGAAGATGCAGCAGCATCTTTAGATGACTCCTTTTAAAAAGACTGAAAAGAGTGTTTTCAGAAAGAGTTCCACTCACAACAATGAAAACTAAAGCAAGGATTCAGTATTAAAAAATAGGCAGCAGCCCAACTCCTGAGCCACTTCACTATTCAGAGAGATTTGTTTCTGGAGGATGCTGGATAGCTAAGTCTCACTGCATTCCAGTTTTTAGCCTGTAGCACCTTGTAGAATAACAAGTTACATAAGTTTACTTCCCATTTGAAACAGTACAGTGAATTTTGAGTGAATGAAAACAATAGGTGTAGGAAACAAATGCTATTGACTTGAGAGCAGAGATTTTACATTTTGTTCCTATAATTTCAAAAGTACCTGGCACATGTGGGAGTGAAGCTAAGGACTCTCTTCATCCCAGAAACATACACTAAACTCTTGTTAAAAGCTAACTGGTTGCTGGTATCAGCCATGACAAAAATGTATCCATCTCCTCCCAGTAGAGGGATGGCCCAAAGGTCATTTCCTTTGCATGGACCTGTGAAGACAAGACACTCCTTTGGTTGGACTTTTAGACAAAGGCACATTCTCCCAATACAGCAACTAGAAATACTCCTAGCTTCTGATTTGTCATTGTAACTATTAAAAAAATGGAGCATCTTTTGGGTGGGACAGTTTAAAAATAGTCACCCTTCCTGAGCATAATAATCAAATAAAATTACTCTATTGTGTTTGCAGTCATACAGGGCTTTGGCCTTGGCTGAGTTTTCTTTGTTTTCTTCCTCCCCTCCTCGACTTGAGACCCCTTGATGAGGTGCTCTTGAAGAAATACAACCTGCACAAAAGTGCAGCAGCCTTGTACCAGGCACCAGACTTAGAAATACTGACATCAAACTTAGAGATACTGGTTCAAGCCCAACTGTATACTTGATAAATTTCTGGAATATCCCCTCCTAAGACCAGCTATCTTTGGATAAGGCATTAAACTCTCTCTCTCTCTCTTTCTCTCTCTCAGGATAGAGAAGAGAGAAAATGAGAGGAAAGGTGAGATAGAGAATGAGATAATAAGATACTTGCAGCATTCTTTTACCTCTTGTGAAGCTTCCCCCATGCAGATGGGGGTAGGGGGGTTGAGCCCAGGTCTTGTGCACTGTAATGTGTGCCACTACTTGGCCCCCTTGAACTCCTTTTTTAAAAGTTATTATATTTTTAACCAGAGCACTGCTCACCTCTGGGTATGGTGGTGCTGGGGATTGAACCTGGGAGATCAGAGCCCCAGGCATGAAAGTCTTCTGCATAAACATTATGCTGTTTCTTCAACCCAGAGCTGCCATCTTTAAGGTGGTCCATCTGTTGCTACTCTGTCTAGCTACATCCCTCTTGGGAGACCTTATCTGCATGGTGACAGAACATTGAGTTCCCAGATGTATAAGCTGCTGTCTACCATTAAGGCGAGTTTAGCTTCTCCAAAGTAGTCTTAGAGTCTGAAGTCTGTGGCTCTAAGCTAAATGTCTGTAATTTTTTTTAACCAGAGCACTGCTCAGTTCTGCTTTATGATGGTTCCAGGGATTAAATTTGGGACCTCAGAGGCTCTGGTATGAAAGTATTTTGCATAACCATCATGCTATCCCCCCAAGCCCTAAATGTCTGTATTCTATAACAAACAACTAAGGTTGATTGTTCATTGTGATGACTCTGGCACCTGGGTTCTAGATGGGAGAAACTTGGAGATCAGCTCATACTGTGGTATCAGTTTACAAGCTTTGTTGAATTTTATGCTTTTCATTGTTGAGCTTGGACAAGGCTGATATTTTACTTCTCTGTTTATTGTGCTTTTACTGTCAAGGAAAGCAGTTCATTTCTGTATAAGTACCATGCTCTAACTGATTGCGCCACTGGAGCTCCAGCAGTTCATTTCTAAGCCAGTGGTTGAGATCTGACTTCTGCCGGTCTAGCTTTGCGGGCGGGAGAGAGACAACCAGGAACTCTTGGCTGAGCAGGAATGCAATGCCCTCTTTTATTAATCAGATACGTCGCCTTTTATGTATCTCTTCACCAGAAGTGGCAAGGGGAAAGGAAATGACTAGGAGAGGGGGCGGAGCAAAAAAAGAGCGTGAACAGAACATAGAAAGCTTCCATCTAACCAGTGGGGATTACACCAATACCCTGCAGGCAGGGCGGGTCTCAGGCAAAACAGTGATATGTAAATAGACCACAGTATCAAGCAATGCAGCAGACCTGGTGTAATGAACAACATCTCCCCCTTTCTTTTTATCTAATGTCCATAGTATCAGGAATGCAGGGCCCTTTGTGAGGCAGGGAGACTGATAGGAGGCACACCTTTGGGGTACTACTGTCCCTCCTTGCTCAACCTCTCGGTAGAGAGACAGACTAACAGGATGGACACACCCCTTGGCAGGTTCAAACCCTGCCAAGCTCAACCACAGCATCACAATTTCCCAACATCTCCCTCTTACTTAATGGCCATATATAAATGGGTCAATGTCTGTAAAAGACTCCATATATGTCAGGGGAATAACTGTGCAGGGATGAACAGAAACCTATATCGTGCAGGCGTTTTTAAAAGAACTGGCACAAGACAGGGAGGGACAAGTAGGAGAGCAGCAAGAACCAGTGTGATGCCAAGGGGAGGTCTGAAGGGGCATTGCCTGCCTCAAAGGGCAGGGCCTAGCAGCCAAAAGGGCGTTTCCTGCCTCTGTGGGCATCTCTTGCCTCTGGGGGAGTTTCCTGCCTCTGAGGGCAAGGCCTAGTAAGGAGGGGGGGTTTCCTACCTCTGGGGAAAGGGCCTGCAGGCGAGGGGACATGACCTATAGAGTCCCAAGACAGCAACCTGCAAAGGCCATGGACTGCTGCAGTCAGTCTTTGAGAAACCTAGCAGCATTGCTGTAAAGTTGTGTAGTGTCCAAGAGGTGTACCAGTAAGTCCAATAGAAGTATCAGTTCAATGTCGACTATCAGGAGAAGAACTGCCAGGGGATGAAAAGCTACACACCTATCTCGATGGGGAAGGTCAGCCACAGGAATTCTGCTTTTCTTTAGAGAGTGAGCTTTGGAGTCTATGAATCTATTTCTTCAGGTCGTGCCAAGTCACATCATTGGTTTTGGGGGATGCGTTGTAGTCATGCCATCCTGTGGACGATGTCAGAGGATGGGGGTCCAAATGGATTTCCAGGGATTCCATATGAGCAGATGCTTTTTCATGTGAAGACTTGACAGCTGTAATTCACTTACTTGTGAAACAAAACTTGTAGCATATTAGAAGTGTACTATAATTGATAACTTGATTATAATTGGTTTAAGTACCTTTATAATTTTGGAAGTCCTTTCTAGTATGATTTTAAGGTTGTTTAAGCAGTTTAAGCTCAATAAGATATGGAAAGGTTAACAGAAGAACCATGGTTAGAAGCCTCAGGCATGAGAATCATTAGCATAACTACTGCGCTATCCACCCCACCCATACTCATACAGTTTTCAAGATTAAATGTTTCACATTTATACCAAGACGTAAAAAAAAAAATCAAAGGAGAAAAAAAATTGGGGTTTCTGGACATCTCCAGAAATCATGGCTGCATCCAGCATTTTTTTTTTTATAAAGTCAATTAAGTTTCCGAATACTCAGAGCAAAAATTGGTCGTACAACAATTCAGTCATTCAAATCACTCTCTTACAAAACACAGCTGAAATCAGACAGCAAACTTAAGATATTCAGAGAGAGTGGGGGGGAGAAGCGGTAGGAAGTCTTTTTTTGGCACCTTGAACCAGATTATTTAGATCTCGCTGTGTCACATTATAAGTTCCTGGAGGGTGTCCTAGTCCAAAAAATGCATCAAAATTGCAGTTAGGATGGTTTTGACTGTTCCTGCAGAATTGCTGCAGGCACCCATCCCAAAAAACGTCTTCCCATAGAAGAAAGAATTGAATCAGGAGGGTAGAACTAACCACTTGTCTCCATTCTTGGGGACTGCCAAGGTATTGGATAAGGCTCTGCAAGTTAGAGTCGTCCTTCTCTGCGGGAAACACAGGAGAGGGAGTCCAGAAAGTCCCAGGGGAAATCTCCTCGCATCTCCCAAGCTCTTCAATCATGGTCATAAGGAACCAAGGTGTGGCCAGAGCAAAATGTTCCAGAGACAAAGAAACTATCTCATGAAAAAATAGTAGAGGGTTTGGGAAACCTCTTCATAGGCAGGAAGGTAATCCATGGTGGATAGGTAGCCAAGCTACGTATACTTATCTGGAGGATGAGTGGGTTAGGCCCCACATTGGGCGCCATATGCTGGGATAGCTTTGTGGGTGGGAGAGAGACGACCAGGAACTCTTGGCTGAGCAGGAATGCAATGCCCTCTTTTATTAATCAGATACATCACCTTTTATGTATCTCTTCACCAGAAGTGGCAAGGGGAAAGGAAATGACTAGGAGAGGGGGCGGAGCAAAAAAAGAGCGTGAACAGAACATAGAAAGCTTCCATCTAACCAGTGGGGATTAAACTAATACCCTGCAGGCAGGGCGGGTCTCAGGCAAAACAGTGATTATGTAAATAGACCACAGTATCAAGCAATGCAGCAGACCTGGTGTAATGAACAACAGACTTCAAAGACTCCAAGGACTAATTCCTGCCGAGCTTGTTGTATTAAGACTGTGCCCCTCCCTGAGTTAGGCAATGATGCCACCAATTTAGATTTTGCTATTAAGTCTCCTCCACTCCAATTTTTTTAATAGGGAAATAATTGTTACCAGGATAATTGTTGACACATGAGTACAATTTCTCGTCTCTCCATAGTAGGTGTCTGCACACCACTTACACAACTTACCCAAGTCTTTCTCTTTCATTTTCCACTGACTACCCATGTGCTCTCTCCCATTCCAACCCCTTCTCTCTCCCCATCCTAGTCCTTTACTTTGCTTGGGTCCAACTTGAGCTCTTCTCTATCATTACTCACTGGACCCCCAAAGTCCTTTCCCCATACCCACAGATTACTTGGCTTTGCTAGAGCAGACCACACCTAAGTCCAAGTTTCTCTCCCTGTGCTTTCCCTTTCTCTCCTTTTATCTTAAGTTCCACCTACAAGTGAGGTCATCCAGTATTGGCCCTTCCCAGAAAGGACAGAAACAAGTGCTGGTGAAAAAGTTGAGAGAAAGGGACTTTTTTTATACCACTAGTGGGGATGTAAGTTCATTCAGCTATTCTGGAGAACAGCCTCAATATTCACCAGAACATTATAAATGGACCCAGGCTATGAATATGGCAATTAGTCTCTTAAGGATATATATAAATATATATATATATATATTCACATACATATATATATTCACATAAACATGAAAACATACATATGAAGAGATCTCTGTATACCTATATTAATAGCAGCATTAATTTTTAAAACCTGGGTACTGCTCAGCTCTGGCTTATGGTGGTGTCAGTGATTGAACCTGAGACCACATTGCCTCAGACATGAAAGACGTTCTGTGTCATCATTATGCTACTTTGCCAACCTTTTGCAGCACTATTTGTAATACCTAAAACTTTGAAGCAACCTAGGTTCCCAAAGGCAGATTAGTGGCTAAGAAAGTGTGGCATATATGAACAGTGGGATACTACTCAGCAGTTAGAAATGATGAAATCTCCTTAGCCACATCTGGGATGGAACTTGAAGGAATCATGTTAACTGAAAGGAACTAATGAATCTAAATGTTTAATTACAACAATATGGAAAGAGATAGCCTTGATGCAGATTCCTGTGTCTTGAGTGAAAAGCATAGAGCACAGAGGTAGAGAATACTTCCACAATCCTTCTCTCTCCTCCTGGGAATTAAACCTAGGGTCTCATGCACGTGAAGCATATATGCTCTGCCTCTAAACTATATCCCTGGAATCTTGTCCTCTTAAAAATGCGTACTCATCCATCAGGACTCCAACTTCACAGCTTTCTCCCATGTTCCTTCTCTGCTTTGTTCATTCTTGTCACCATTGGTTTCATCAATGAGGAGATATCACAGGCATAGGTTGCCAAATACGGAGAGGCTCTGCTTGAATTCATTGCTATTTCCTTTTCTTTCCCACCCCTTGAAAATAACAGAACCCTCTTCCTTTGAACTTGGGAGAACAGCTTAGCCTTTCCTTGGCCTAAAATGAACTATATGATAAAAGTTTCCTTAAAAGAGAGCCTATCTTATACACTGTGAGGATTTGACAACAAGAGAGAACTAGTATGGCTTTTGGATCCTGATACGCTTAAATGACCTTGAAGGATTTCCTCCAACTTAAGAAAAATCAAAGTTACATTAGGTGGTTAGGCACTACAGACAGGCCTTTACAGGTAGAAGGAAGTCCTACTCGGGGCTGGCAAAATTGCTCACCTTGGCTGGTGTGCTGATTTGCCATGTGTGAGACCCAGGTTTGGGCCTGACCCCACCACATTAAAGGAAGCTTTGGTCTATTTCTCTCTCTCTCTCTCTCTCTCTCTCTCTCTCTCTCTCCCTCTCCCTCTCCCTCTCCCTCTCCCTCTCCCTCTCCCTCTCCCTCTTTGCTGTTTCTGTCTCTATCCATAACAAACAAACACTGAATGCCCTAGTTGTGAAAGGCTAGCTTACTCTGCTTATCTTGCCCTAAGTATAAGCCCAGTTCTAGTATTTGCTAATGAGGTGATTTTCTTCTCTTACTTTTTAAAATGTTTATTCAATTTTTCCATATAAATGATGAGAGCCAGAGAGGGAGAGAAAGACAAAGGGAAGGAGAGACACCAAAGCACAGTTTTACTGTGCAGGAAACTTGCCTGTGCACAGTGCTCTCATGTGATTCCAAGAACTTGAACCCAGGCCCTTGTGGATTGTCAGGTATGCACTTTTCTTAGTGAATTTTTCCCTGACCGTGTTAATGGGTGATTTTCAATGCCAAGTCTCCTTTTTAATTTGTTGGGAGGATCAAATGGCATCCTGTATGGTGAAAGACTTAGTAAACCAAAAACTTATTTCAAAGTGTTGTCATTTAGAATAATGACAATGGCTGACTCACCCCTCATTGGTCAGCATCAGTACTTCGGAGTAAGAAAAACAAAAATGCTTGTTGAATGACTAAGTGACTTAGTACATGGCAGGTGCCTGTCATTTCTTTTTAAAATTTATTTTCTATTAGAGATTTACAACATTATAAGACAATATGGGATATAATTCTACATCACTCCACCACCAAAGTTCTATACCCCCCACCCCATGATTTCTTTAAACTGGTGCCTAGGGGACCGGATAGTGGGGTACCCAGTTGAGTGCACTCATTAACATGCAAAAGAACCTGGGTTCAAGGCCCTGGTTTCCACCTGCAGGAGGGGAATTTCAAGAGTGGTGAAGTAGTGCTACAGGTGTTTCTCTTTCTCTCCCTTTATATTTCCTCCTCCGATCTCAATTTCTCCTTGTCCTATTAAGTAAAAAGAAAAGAAAAGAAAAAGCCATTGGGAGCAGTGGACTCAGAGTACAGGCACTGAACCCCAGCAATAATCCCAGTGACAATAAAAGCAATAAATAAATTAACAAACAAAAGTTAAAACATTGCCTATCACCTAACCAATCAGCTACAACTGTTATTGCTTACCTTTTATCATTTCTGCTGTTAACAATACTTGGAAGCTTACAACAGCCAAGTAGTGGTTCCCCCCTCCCTTACCCTTCCTTCCCTCTTTCCTTTCTTCCTTTCTTCCTTCCTTCTTTCCTTCCTTCCTTCCCTCCCTCCCACCCTCCCTCCCTCCTTCCTTCCTTCCTTCCTTCCTTCCTTCCTTCCTTCCTTCCTTCCTTCCCTCCCTCCCTCCCTCTTTCCTTCCTTCCCTCCCTCCCTCCCTCTTTCCTTCCTTCCTTCCTTCCTTCCTTCCTTCCTTCCCTCCCTCCCTCTTTCCTTCCTTCCTTCCTTCCTTCCTTCCTTCCTTCCTTCCCTCCCTCCCTCTTTCCTTCCTTCCTTCCTTACTTCCTTCCTTCCCTCCCTCCCTCCCTCTTTCCTTCTTTCTTTCCTTCCCTCCCTCCCTCCCTCTTTCCTTCCTTTCTTCCCTCCCTCCCTCCCTCTTTCCTTCCTTCCTTCCTTCCTTCCTTCCTTCCTTCCTTCCTTCCTTCCTTCCTTTTTTCTGTCTTTCTTTCTTTCTCTGCCAGCAGGGTTATGGCTGGGGCTCAGTGCCAGCACTAAAAAATAAATCCAGTGCTCCTGGCGGCCATTATTTTCTTTCTATTTTCTTTGACAGGACAGAGAGAAATTGACTACTGAGGGAGAAAATAGAGAGGGAAAGAAAAAGACACCTGCAGATCCGCTTCACTGCTCATAAAGCATCCCCTCTGCAGGAGGGCAGTGGGGGCTCAAACACAGGTCCTTGATCAAGGTAACATGGGTACTTAACCTGGAGCATCACTGCCCTGACCCCAGGAGGGGTTTATTGACTACTACATATTATGCCTGTGATCACCACATACTACTGTCACGCTTACTGTGGTGCCTGAGCTCTGACTTTTTATTTTAAAAATATTTTGTTTATGTTTATTGGATAGAGATAGAGAAAGGGAGATAGGGAGAGAGAGAGAGAGAGAGAGAGAGAGAGAGAGAGAGAGAGAGATTCCTGTAGCACTACTTCACTGCTTGTGAAGTTTCTCCCTTGCATGTGGGGACCAGGGACATGAACATGGCAGTATGTGTGCTCAACAGGGTTTGACACTACCTGACCCGATTCTGACCTTTTTCTGGAGGATGTAGGCCTCCCACCAGACTCGTCCACAGTGGGACTGTATTCTATTAGTGTCTGTGTTCCCCAATTATCTGATATGTAGAAAATAAGTGCTCAATGCTTACCTGATGACCAGATCACAGGGAGTGGAGTCACCATGCTGTTGTACTTCTACTTGGTCAGCTAGATCAACTCCAGAAAGTTGTGTGACAAATAAAAGTTGACAGCTGCCACAACTAAAGTACTCCACCTTGCTCTTGCACTGAGGGGGACCTTTCTTTTATAAATGAAATAAACGTTGGACAAAACCATGATTTGATTATTGTTTTAAAAGCTTGTTGTGTGAGTGACTTGCTCATTTTTTTTCACATGAGTGACCATTATTGTTCCTATTTGTTTGCTGAGGAAATGGGTTCAGGGCAGAATGGTTTGCTTCCGAGTTGTGGAGTGAGTTGAAAATCCAGAAATTGATTGCCTGGGCTTGTTTTCAGTCACAGTGAAGAGGAGTAGGTTCCACTGAAAAGAAGGAGCAGAAAAGGAATTTTTGTAAATGGCTATCAAGGATTAACCTGGGGTGGAGGGTTTTATGGTGAGACTTGGGAAATTCATCAGGACTGTATCAAGTGGGACAAGAAAGATAATGAAAATTTCTTGGAGGGTACAAGGAAAGAAGACAAGACATTGGGTTTTCTCTGTGAAATTTACTGGCATGTTTTCATTTCTTTCAGATTTAAAAAGCACTTTTACATCTGTCACCTCATGTGGTCCTCATTAGAGAGCTACTATTCCTATTTGGGGAATAAAAAAATGACTCAGATTATAACTGACTTGCCTGCAGTGGTAAGTGGAAGAACACAAAAAGTCACTCATTTATTCAATGAATATTTATTGATCACCTAACACATACCATCGACTATTTTTAATTTTGTTATATATATATTTGCATTTTTATTTTATAAGCTTTTTAAAAATTTATTTATAAAATGGAAATATTGATAAGACCATAGGATAAGACGGGTACAATTCCACACAATTACCATCACTGAGCTCCTTTTCTAATCCCCTCTCTTGAAAGCTTTCCTATTTTTTATCTGTCTGGGAGCATGGACTCAGGAACATTATGGGGTAGAAGGTCTGGCTTCTATATTTGCTTCTTTTCAGAACATGGGTGTTGGCAGGTTGATCCAAACTCCTAGCCTGTCCCTATCTTTTCCTACTGGGGCAGGGCTCTGGGGAGGTGGGGTTCCAGGACTCATGGGTGAGATCATCTGCCTAGGGAAGTCAGGTTGGCTTCATGGTAGCATCTGCACCTTGGCTGAAAAAGCATTAAAATACAAAGCAGAACAAACTGTTAAATAATCAGGAATCTAAAGGCAAGAATATAGCAGATGAAATTTGGGGTCTCCATTTTGGAAAAAGCTAGTAGGTCTATTTTAGGTATATTCCAAGGGCCTCATGACTTTCCTAATTTTTGCCCGAGCCCAATGGTTAACATGCAGGTGGACCCAAGTTATTGTCTGGGGAAATGGTGTCAGAGTTCGGAATAGGACTAGAAGTTGGATCAGGGAAGAGAGTAGCTCCCAAATATGGGAAAATTATATAAATATTATTGACTGTAAACCCCACTGATTTGATCTGGGGCCCATATTCGTTGCAGAATGCTGTGAAACTTCTGGATCCTTGTAGGTCTGAGCTCACATTCTGTGGTCGTGGCTCAGAACATTCAAGGCTGCACTAATTCCAGGACCCATCTTCCCTGAGTGGTAGAGTATGTTGGCCCAGCCTCCCTTCATACAATGGGCCAGTCCCTACCACTATTGAGCTTCACTGAGGGCAAGGTCCTGGAGGGGCCCACAAAGGGGTACATTATGTTGTCCCTGATGGAGATAACCAGTGACAATGGAGAGAGGGATCTGTTAGAGGTCTAGGCCCAACATATCTATGTGGGAATCCCAGGATTCTCTGGGTGATAGGGTGGCCTGGTAGTAACCAAAGGAGTCATTAAAGTATGCTGATTTCTTGCCCTTGTCCAGCTTTTGTAGTCCTTACTTTGTCTAACAAGGTTAGCCTTGGAGTGATTGAGGGAAATGAAATAGGCAGGAGGTCAGGAGATTATTTAGGTCTAAGTAGAAGCTATTTGATTAAGTACTTTATGGTGTTTTTCTTAGGTCTTTCTACTTATGTGTACATAAGCCCTATCTCATAGGCCCTGGTCTATGTCTAGGTTCTGAAGCTTTGTTAGGAAGAGTATGACCCAGAATAGAACTAAAGAGTCCTATGATCTAGGAAAAGTCTCACCAGAGTAATGAAGCTAAAGGGTTGACATTCTATGCCTACCATCTCTGGATCCAATCCTAAGTGAAACATGTTGAGGTGGTACTGGTTGCATTGATTGGGTTGAGATCAGCAGATGCAGTATCAATTGGTATGAACTGTGCAGGAAAGTGAGCCCTACCCCAGAGGTTCCAGGACTTGGAAAATAGGGATTTTTATAGAGAATGAGGAAAGTTCCTGCTGTCTTAGTGTTTCAGAAGGCAATAGATAGTTATTATTATAACAAAATTACTTGGAAATTTAGTTTAATTTGAAAATCCCAATGTTGGGATTTTCTGTATCATACAGGACCTCACCAGGATTTATGTCCTTTAATGTTATTTACATATAGCTGTATCTTATAAAGTGACACAACCAGTTGCTTCTGGTCTCCTTAGTCTAAGATTATAGGTGATTTAATATTTCAAAGAAAAAGCCACTATTAGAAATGCATTAACAATTTCAGCTCGCTGTTAAAATTCTATCAGGTTACCAATTTGAAGTCTTAAGTGCTTTTATTGAAGGAATGGTCTATGCATAAAAAAACAGAATTTCAATCCATTTCCCCTTTCATATTGACTAAATTGTGATTTTTTAAGACTATAAGTTAATAGAAGTATATATTAACACCATTCCTGCCACCCAAGGTTGGTGTCCCTCCCCTTCCCCTACATTGAAGCTGAAAATCTACCCTCATCCTACCCCCAGAGATTTTTATTTTGGCGGCATACTCCAAACTCATTCAGATTCTGCTTTGAGATTCCTTTTCTGCTCTTCTTTCTCAATTTCTGTTTATGACTAGCATCATCCCATACTCACCTTTGTCTTTCTGACTTAGCTCACTTAACATAATTCCTTGTAGCTCCATCCAAGATGAGTCAGAGAAGGTAAGTTCATTATTCTTAATAGCTGAGTGGTATTTTATGGTGTATATATACCACAACTTTCTCAGCCATTCATCTGTTGTTGGGCACCTGGGTTGCTTCCAGGTTTTGGCTATGGCTATCACAAATTGTGCTGCTATGAACACAGATATACATATATCTTTTTGGTTGGGTATTATGGAGTCTTTAGGATATATACTTAGGGGAGGAATTACTGGGTCATATAGGAGGCCCATTTCTAGGCTTGTGAGGGTTCTTCAGCTCTACACAGAGGCTGGACCAGTTTACATTCCCACCAGCAGTGCAGGAGGGTTCCTTTGTCCCCACAGCCTCTCCAGCTTTTGGTGCTACTGTCGTTTTTGATGTATGACAGAGTCACAGTGGTGAGGTGGTATCTCATTGCTGTCTTTATTTGCATTTCTCTGATAATCAGTGACCTGCAGCAATTTTTCATATGATTTTTGGCCTTTTGAATCTCCTCTTTGGTGAATATTCTGTTCATATCCTCTCCCCATTTTTGGATGGGGTCATTTGCTTTTTTGTTGCTAAGTTTGCTGAGCTCCTTGTATACTTTGATTATTAGTGTCTTGTCTGATGTAGGGCATGTGAAGAACTTCTCCCATTTTGTGAGGGGTATCTTTATGTGATGGTTTCTTTTTCTGTGAAGAATCTCTTCAATTTGATGTAGTCCCATTGATTTATTCTTGTTTTAGTCTTCCTTGCAATTGGATTTGTATCATTAAATATGTCCTTGAAGTTTAGGTGGGAAAGTGTTCCACCAATGTTTTCCTCTAAGTATTTGATAGTTTCTGGTCTAACATCCAGGTCCTTGATCCATTAGGAGTTGACTTTTCTCTCTTTTTATCTGTTTATCTGGTGCTTATCCATGTTTATCTGGTGACATAAAGTGGTTCAGTTTCATTCTTATGCATCCCAGAACCATTTATTGAAGCTATCCTCCTCCCTCCATTTAATGATTTGGGCCCCTTTATAAAAAATAGATGTCCATAAGTGTGGGGGGTTTAGTTCTGGGCTTTCATTCTGTTCCACTGCTCTGCATATTTATTTTTGTTCTAGTACCAGGCTGTTTTGATTATGATGGCCTTATAATATATTTTGAGATCTGAGAGTGTGATGCCTCCATTTCTATTTCTTTTCCTCAAGATTATTTTGGCGATTCTAGGTGTTTTCTGGTTCCAGATAAATTATTGTAATTTTTGTTGTATTCTCTTAAAGAATCTTGTAGGACTTTGATGGGTATCTCATTAAATTTGTATATGGCTCTGGGTACAATATTCATTTTGAAGATATTAATCCTTCTGATCCATGAGCAAGGGATATCTTTCTATTTCTGGTATCATTTTCTATTTCCTTGAATAGCAATTCATAGTTTTCAGTATATAGATATTTCACTTATATGGTCAGGTTTATTCCTAGATATTTTATTGATCTTGCTGTGATAGTGAATGGGAATGAATTCTGGATATCCTGTTCTTTGGACTTAGTGTTTTCATAAAGAAATGCCACTCTTTTTTGTGCACTGATTTTTGTAGCCTGACATTTTACTATATTGCCTAATGCTTTCCAGTAGCTTTCTGCTGGATTCTTTAGGTTTTCCTTTTAAAAAATTTTTATCATTATTTATTTTCCCTTTTGTTGCCCTTGTTGCTTTATTGTTGTTGATGTCTTTGTTGGATAGGACGGAAATAAATGGAGAGAGGAGGGGAATACAGAGAGGGAGAGAGAAAGAGAGAAACCTGCAGACCTGCTTCACCACCTGTGAAGTGACCCCCTAAAGGTGGGGAGCTAGGGCTTGAACCAGGATCTTTACACTGGTCCTTGTGCTTTGTGCCACGTGCGCTTAACCCGCTGTGCTACCACCTGGCCCCCTCTTTAGGTTTTTCTATGTATACTATCATATCATCTGCAAATAGTGAGAGTTTGACTTCTTCCCTTCTAATCTGTATTGCTTTGATTCATTTTTCTTTCCTGATTGCTATGATGAGAATTTCCAATACTGTGTTGTCTAGTCCCCAGTTTGAGGGGGAATGCTTTTAGCTTCTGTCCATTAAGTATGATGTTGGCTGTAGGTTTGCTGTATATGGACTCCACTATCTTAAGGAATTTTCCATATGTTCCCATATTTTGTAGTATTTTGAGCATGAACGGGTATTGGATTTTTGTCAAAAGTTTTTTCTGCATCTACTGAGACATTCATGTGGGTTTTGGTTTTGCTTTTATTGATGTGGTGAATGACATTGATTGACTTATGTATATTGAACGAGCCTTGCATTCCTGGAATAAATTCCACTTGGTCACAATGAACTATTTTTTTAAAGTTCTTTATTGGGGGATTAATAGTTTACAGTCCACAGTAAAATACAATAGTTTCTACATGTTTAATATTTGCACATAACAGTACAACCTCCACTAGATTCTCTGCTGACATCCTGTTCCATGATGTGAACCACCCCCCACCCCAGAGTCTTTTTCTTTGGTGCAGTATGCCAAATGAACATTTTTTTTTTATTATACTGCTGTATCTGATTTGCTAGGATCTTGTTCAGTATTTCAGCATTTATGTTCATCAGAGATATTTGTATGTAGTTTTCCTTTTTTGTTCTGTCCCTATCTGCTTTTGATATCAGGGTAATGATGGCTTCATAAAAAAGTGGAAGGCAGGGACTTCTGGAGGCAGGGCTAGGAGCAGCAGCAGATCTGTCTCTCCTCTCCTCTCCTCTCCTCTCCTCTCCTCTCCTCTCCTCTCCTCTCCTCTCCTCTCCTCTCCTCTCCTGGTTCAACTAGAAATACCAAAGTAGACCACCTGGGACCGAAATAAGACAGGGCATCATATTTAGAATGAACAGGAATAAGGAAAAATAAAGGATCCTGAAGGCTGCAAGAGAAAAACAAAGAGTCACCTACAGAGATAAACCCATAAGATTAGCAGCAGACTTCACACAAACACTACAGGCCAGAAGAATATGGCAAGATATCTATCAAGTGCTCAATGAGAAAGGCTTTAAACCAAGAAAACTATCATACAAGCCAATGGCCCACAAAAAGGGGCAGGAACAGCTATTCTCATAACTGACATGATAGACTTTAAAATAGATAAAATTATAAAAGATAGGAATGGACACTATTTAATGATCAGTGGATCAGTCAATCAAGAGGACTTAACAATTATTAACATCTATGCACCCAATGAGAAGCTATCTAAATACATGAAATGTCTGCTGAAGGAGCTACAGCAATATATTAACAGCAACACAGTCATAGTAGGGGACTTCAACACCTCACTGTCTCAACTTGACAGATCATCCAGGCAGAAAATCAATAAAGACATAAGGGAGCTAAATGAAGAGATAGATAAACTAGAACTATTGGACAGTTTCAGAGTGATTCATCCCAAGAAACTGGAATACACATTTTACTCAAGTCCACACAGGTCATTCTCAAGGACAGACCATATATTAGGCCACAAAGACAGCATCAGCAAATTCAAGAGCACTGAAATCATCCCAAGCATCTTCTCATTCCATAGTGGAATTAAACTAACACTTAACAATCAACAAAAGATTAGTAATAGTCCCAAAATGTGGAATATCAACAGTACACTTCTTAACTTCTGGGTCAGAGGAAATAAAGGAAGAAATCAAAATGTTTCAAAAGTTCAATGAAAACGAAGACACAAGCTATCAAAATATTTGGGACACAGCTAAGGTAGTACTCAGAGAGAAGTTCATAACCATACAAGCACACATTAGGAAACAAGAAAAAGCACAAATAAACAGCCTGATTGCACATCTTAAAGACCTAGAAGAAGAACAACAAAGGAACCCTAAAGCAGCCATAAGGGGAGAAATAACTAAAGTTAAGGCAGAAATCAATAACAATGAAAATAAGAAAACCATACAAAAGATCAACAAAAATAAATGTTGGTTCTTTGAAAGAGTGAACAAAATCGACAAACCTTTAGCCAGACTCACAAAACAAAAAAAGGGAGAAGACCCAAATAAATCAGATAGTAAATGAAAGAGGAGATATCACCACAGAGACCTCAGAAATTCAACATATCATGTGAGGCTTCTATGAACAACTATATGCCACCAAGCTAGAGAACCTGGAAGAAATGGACGATTTCCTAGATACCTACCAACTTCCAAAACTAAGTAAAGAGGAAGTAGATAGCATGAACAGGCCCATCACAGCTAATGAAATTGAAATAGTTATCAAAAATCTTCCCCAAAATAAAAGTCCTGGACCAGATGCTTTTACAAATGAATTCTACAAAACCTTCAAAGAAGAACTAATACCTCTACTTTTAAAATCTTCCAGAAGATTGAAGACACACGAATACTCCCTTCCAGCTTCTATGAAGCCAACATTACTCTGATAAGAAAAGCAGAGAGGGACACAACCAAAAAAGTAAACTACAGACCAATATATCTGATGAACATAGATGCGAAAATGTTGAACAAAATTGTAGCCAACCACATACAGCAGTATATTAAAAATATTGTTCATCATGACCAACTGGAGTTTATCCCAGGCATGCAAGCTTGGTTTAATATACGTAAATCAATCAACGTGATCCACCAAAAACCACATGGTTATATCAACAGATGCAGAGAAAGCCCTTGACAAAATACAACATCCCTTTATGATGAAAACACTATAAAATATGGGAATAGATGGAAAATTCCTGAAGAGTGTGGAGTCTATATATAGCAAACCTACAGCCAACATCATACTCAATGGTGAAAAACTGGAAGCATTTCCCCTCAGATCAGGTACTAGACAGGGCTGCCCACTATCACCATTACTATTCAACATAGTGTTGGAAGTTCTTGCCATAGCAATCAGGCAGGAGCAGGGAATTAAAGGCATACAGATTGGAAGAGAAGTCAAACTCTCCCTATTTGCAGATGACATGATACATAGAAAACATGATGACATGATACATAGAAAAACCTAAGGAATCCAGCAAGAAACTTTTGGATATCATCAGGCAATACAGTATGGTGTCAGGCTACAAAATTAACATTCAAAAGTCAGTGGCATTCTTCTATGCAAACACTAAGTTAGAAGAAGATGAAGTCCAGAAATCAATTCCTTTTACTATAGCAACAAAAACAATAAAATATCTAGGAATAAACCTAACCAAAGAAGTGAAAGACTTATATCATGAAAACTATGAGTCACTACTCAAGGAAATTGAAAAAGACACAAAGAAGTGGAAAGATATTCCATGTTTATGGGTTGGAAGAATTAACATAATCAAAATGAATATACTACCCAGAGCCATCTACAAATTTAATATTATCTCCATCAAGATCCCAAGCACATTTTTTAGGAGAATAGAACAAATGCTACAAATGCTTATCTGGAACCAGAAGAGACCTAGAATTGCCAAAACAATCTTGAGAAGAAAGAACAGAACAGGAGGCATCACACTCCCAGATCTCAAATTGTATTAGAGGGCCGTTGTCATCAAAACTGCTTGGTACTGGAACATGAATGGACGTACTGACCAGTGGAATAGAATTGAGAGCCCAGAAGTAAGCCCCCACACCTATGGACATCTAATCTTTGACAAAGGTGCCCAGACTATTACATGGGGAAAGCAGAGTCTCTTCAACAAATGCTGTTGGAAAAAATGGGTTGAAACATGCCGAAGGATGAAACTGAACCACTATATTTCACCAAATACAAAAGTAAATTCCATGTGGATCAAGGACTTGGATGTTAGACCACAAACTATCAGATACTTAGAGGAAACATTGGCAGAACTCTTTTCCACATACATTTTAAAGACATCTTCAATTAAGCGAATCCAATTAGAAAGAAGACTAAGACAAGCATAAATCTATGGGACTACATCAAATTAACAAGCTTCCGCACAGCTTAAGAAACTACCACCCAAAACAAGAGACCCCTCACAGAATGGGAGAATATCCTTTACATGCCATACATCAGACAAGAGGCTAATAACCACAATAAATAAAGAACTTGCAAATCTCAATCACAAGACAACAAATAACCCCATCCAAAAATGGGGGGAGGACATCGACAGAATATTCACCACAGAAGAGATCCAAAAGGCTGAGAAACACATGAAAAAATTCTCCAAGTCTCTGATTGTCAGAGAAATGCAAATAAAGACAACAACGAGATACCACTTCACTTCTGTGAGAATGTCATACATCAGAAAAGGTAACAGCAGCAAGTGCTGGAGAGGTTGTGGGGTCAAAGGAACCCTCCTACACTGCTGGTGGGAATGTAAGTTGGTTCAGCCTCTGTGGAGAACAGTCTGGAGAACTCTCAGAAGGCTAGAAATGGACCCACCCTATGACCCTTCAATTCCTCTCCTGGGGATATATCCTAAGGAACCCAACACACTCATCCAAAAACATCTGTGTACACATATGTTCTTGGCAGCACAATTTGTAATACCCAAAACCTGGAAGCAACCCAGGTGTATATACTACTAATGGAATACTACTCAGCTATAAAAAATGGTGACTTCACCATTTTAAGCCAGTCTTGAGTGGACCTTGAAAAATTCATGTTAAGTGAAATAAGTTATAATCAGAAGGATGAGTATGGAATGATCTCACTCTCAGGCAGAAGTTGAAAAAGAACATCAGAAAAGAAAACACAAGTAGAACCTGAACTGGAATTGGCATATTGCACCAAAGTAAAAGACTCTGGGTGGGTGGGTGGGGAGAATACAGATCCAAGAAGGATGACAGAGGACCTAGTGGGGGTTGTATTGTTATACTGAAAACTGGGAAATGTTATGCATGTACAAACTATTGTATGAATTAAATAATAACAATAATAGCTAGATGTTCTAATGAGGAAAAAACTTATGAAAAACACACAAATTCTACTGAGTATTGAAAATAAGATCCTTAAATAAACTAGTGTGAAGGAACTTAATCTAGCACAGTTGCCTTAAATTAGTGGTGACTATAGTGTTCTTATGTTCAATCAAAAAGATTATATTTGGCATATTGCAGCAAAGTAAAAGACCCTGGGTTTGGTGGGTGGGAGAATACCAATCCAAAAGGGATGACAGAGGACCTAGTGGGGGTTGTATTGTTATATGGAAAACTGGGAAATGTTATGCATGTACAAACTATTGTACTTACTGTTGAATGTAAAACATTAATTCCCCATTAAAGATATTTTTAAAAAAGATTATTAAAAAAGTGGAAGGCAGTATTCCTGTGTCTTCAATCTTTTCGACGAGCTTTAAAAGTATAGGTATAAAATGTTTCCTAGTGGTTTTGTAGAATTCATTTGTAAAGCCATCTGTCCCTGTACTTTTGTTGGGAAGGTTCTTAATTACTGTTTTGACTTCTTTGTCTGTGTTCCATTTAGGTTTTGTAGTTCTTTTTTTATTGCAGTTATTGTTGTTATTGATGTCATCGTTGTTAGATAGGACAGAGATATGGAGAGAGGAGGGGAAGACAGAGAGGGGGAGAGAAAGATAGACACCTGCAGAACTGCTTCACCATCTGTAAAGCTACTCCCCTCCAGGTGGGCAGCCAGGGACTTGAACTGGGATCCTTATCCTCGTCCTTGTTCTTTGAGCCACATGCACTTAACCTGCTGTGCTATTGCAGGACTCCCGGTTTTGTAGTTCTTTCTGGTTCAGTTTTGGAAAGGTATATGTTTCTAGGAATTCTTCCATTTCTTCCAGATTCTCTAGCTTGGTGGCATATAATTGTTCATAGAAGCATCTGATCTTTTTGGATTTTTGTGGTGTCTGTTGTGATATCTTCCCTATCATTTACAGTTCTAATTGTTTGAATCTTATCCCTTTTTTTGGTGAATCTGGCTAAGAATTTGTCAACTTTAATTTTTCAAAGAACCAGCATTTGGCTTCATTGATCTTTTGTATGGTTCTCTTGTTTTTGATATTCTTTACTCTGCCTTAATTTTAGTGATTTCAGTCCTTCTGGTTGCTTTAGAGTTCCTCTTCTTCTAAGTCTTTAATGTGTGTAGTTAGGTGATTTACTTCAGGTTTTCCTTGTTCTCTAATGTGTGCTTATGTAGTTATGAGTTTCCCTCTAAATACTGGTTTAGCTGTGATCCAAATAGTTTGATAGTTCATGTTTTGATTTTCATTTGATTCCAGGAGCATTTGCTTGATTTTCTCTTTGACTCATCAGTTGTTAAGCAGTTGTTGGTGAGTTTCCAAGTTTTGTGACTTTTATTAATTTTTGTTTGTTGTTAAGTGTTAGTTTTACTCCACTATGGTCTGAGAATATGCTTGAGATAATTTCAATGCTTTTGAATTTGTTGATACTGTCTTTGTGACCTAAAATATGGTCTCTCCTTGAGGATGTGCTGTTTAGATTTGGGGAAAAATGTGTATTCCAATTTCTTGGGGTGAAGAACTCTGAAAATGTCCAGGAGGTATAATCTATCCTTCTCTTCAATTAATTCTCTTGTTTCTTTGTTTATTTTCTTTTTGTATGATCCATCTGAGAGTGGGTTGTGGAAGTTTCCTACTATTACTGTGTTACTATTTATGTATTTTTGTAGATCTTTCAGCATTTGATGTATTTAAGTGGACCTTCACTGGGTGAGTAGATGTTAATAATTTTTAAGTCTTCTGAATTGATTGATCCTTTTATCACTATGCAATGACCATGCCTATCTTTTATTACTTTATTTATTTTAAAGTCTATTGTGTTAGAAATGAGAATAGCTGTCACTTCTTTTTTTGTGGTCTATTAGCTTGTATGATAGTTTTCTATCCTTCCACTTTGAGTCTGTGTTTGTCTTGTTGAGTCAGATGGGATTCCTGCAGATAGCATATGTTTATGTTGTGTTTTCTGATCTATCTTCCTACTCTGTGACTTTTATGGGTGAATTTAACCCACTGACATTTATTGATATTACGGGTTTAAGGTATTGCGGTGCCATTGTTCAGCACTTTTTTGAGTGTTCTGATACATGGCAAGTTTTTTGGTGATTTTTTTTTCTTTTTTATAGGAGACCTTTTAGAACCTCTTTCAGGGAAGTACTGGTGATGGTTGTCTCCTTTTTGAATTTTTGAAAAAAAATTAAAGGTATTTATTTATTTATTTATTTATTTTTAGTTGCCTCTTAACTGTTGCTTGACTTAGAAGATTTTTATCCCTCCATCTTTTCTGAATGACAGTCTGGCAAGTATACTATCTTTGGTTGAAACCATTTTCAATTTAGAGCTTGATAGGTATCTTGCCATTCTCTTCTGGCTTTTAGAGTTTGTGCAGATAAGTCTGCTTATAATCTTATGGTTTTTCCTCTCTGTGAATTTTTGATTTTCTCTTGCAGCCTTCAGGATCCTTTCTTTAACTTTACTTCTTTTCGTTGTAACTATGATGTGTCTTTGTGTCTTCAGGTCTGGGTTGATTCCGTTTTGGACTCTCTGGGCCTCTTGAATCTTAATGTCCTTTTTGTTATGTAGGACAGGAATGTTTTCTTCTATTATTTCCTCTAGGACACTTTATTCCCCATCCACTCTTTCTTCCTCTGATAGGCCACTTATGCATATGTTATTTCTTTTGAGGTCATCTCATATGTCTCTGTTGTTTTCAGTGTCACTCAATTTCTTTTTTTTTTTAGCTCTTTTACATATTTCTTAGTTTTCTGTAACTCATCCTCAGCCTGTCCAATTCTGTTTTCTGCTTCTGTTATTCTGCTCTCCCTCCTCTCCGCGTCCTTCTTCAGTTCAAGCATTTTTTTCACCTTGTTCAGTTTGAGTATTAGCTTGCTCTGCTAGCTGGCCTTTTAGCTCAGGCATTTCAGCTTTCAGTTCTTTAATTACTTCAAGATAGCTCATATTTTACCTTGAGATAGCACTGATTGTTTCCCTATTTCTGACACTTCAAAAGCTTTCCTTACTCCTTTGATTAATGTATCCATTAATGTTTGGATATTTTCTTCATTTTGGTTGCTTCTGGCTTACTGGGAATTTCTTCTGGGCTCCTGTCCTTATTCCTTGTTGTAGATGATTTAACTGTTCTATATTTGACCATTTTTGTTGTGCTTTGTAGTTTTGTATCTTAGTTATTTTTGTTCTGTTGTTTTGTTGAGTGAGGAAAAGCCAAACCAAACCAACGACGTATTACAACTGATATCACAAATCTTAACAAATACAGCAACAGCAACAAAAGTGATGATTAATGCATAACCAGTTGACCATAACCAGTTAACCATTAAAAGTCTGCCCCCCAAACAAAACAAAAAACAAAATGAAGCAAAACAAGAACTAAAGGCAAAGCAAGAACAATTACATAAATCAACTATCAAACATAAATTCAAGAGCTAGTAGGAATGAAGAGAAAAGAAAGAAAGAGAGAGACATAAGGAAAGAAATACCTACCACATCAAGCTTCTTACACAAAATAAATCAGAAATAAGCGTAAGTGAAAACAGCAAAAACAGGAGCAAAAGCTAAGATTTTTCAAATCAGAGAGGGGGAAAGTAAAAGAAAAGAAGAGAAGAGACAAGAGAAACTGCTATTACCACTACCACAATAGAGAGCACAACCAGTCACCAGTGTATGCAATATAACAGCAAAAGCTAATTTTGGTCAAAGCAGTATGAATGGAAAATAAACTAGCAACAACAACAAAAAGAACAAAGCAAAACAAAACCAAAAACAAACAACAAAGAAAAAAAGACATCTCAAAACCAGTCTTCAGTTTAAACTATTCCAAATTAGCTATACAAAGCCTCCCTCCTCCTAAAGAAAGCAAAAACATTTGAAAAAAATCAGCATAAACTAAAGAGCTAGAGGGAAAAAAAGAAAGCTAACTAAAGGAGAGTATTCTCACAGCCCAAGCAGAGGCAAATCCTTTAAGTGACTCCCTGCTAAGCTTGGAATCTTGACAATGAGATTGACTCTACAGGAGGGTCTCCTGTCTGTAGGTGGTTCCTTTACCTATCTGGAGTGAGGGGGGTGGGAGGGGAAGTGCAGAGGGAGATACTGAAACTCATTGCAGCTCCATATCTGGTATCTGTATTGTCCTTTTTCCAGCAGTCCATTACCAGCCTATATGTGACTTGTGATTCTCTGCCTTGGTTCCATTTTGACCCCTTCTGTATACTTCCTCTGCCACTGGCCTGGAAATCTTGCTCTCATTTGGAATTCCCAGGTTTTAAGCAGCTGCTTTGCAGAGAGAAAGCCAGGAGTTGCCTTTAAGCTGCTATCTTGGCTCTGCTTCCATATAATTTTACTAGTAATATAATATTTTTTTCCAAGACTATTCTTCTTCTAGCGTTTGCCCTTCTTCCGTAGCCAGTCAACAGTGTCAGGTTGAGCCTGATGTCTGCTTGTTGCTGGCTTTGAAAGTGACTGGGATCCATGTGGATTCAGTCGGCTAGGAAGGATCCAAGACTATAAGATAACAGGAATAGAGTTTCATACTTACCCACATCATGGTGCTTACAAAGTAGATATATTTTTTTCTTTTTCCATTACATCTGTCAAATAGTGGTCTTGGTTCTCGACCCTGGTTGTGTTATTGATAGAATCACCTGCCATACTTTGAAGAAGCAACCGATGCCCCACTCCAGACAAAAAAGTCAGAATCTCTGTATGAAGCCAAAGCTTTGGTGTGTATGTGTGCAATAAAGCTTGAGAAACACTGGTTTAGAGTAGTAGTTCTAAACCTTGGTCATTTATTAGCATCATCTTGGAAACTTACAGGCACTTATTACAACACCTGAACTCTACCCCTGAAATTAATTATATCAGATTCTTTGTAGTGTGTGTTTGTGTGTGTGTGTGTGTGTGTGTGTGTGTGTGTGTGTGTCTGTCTGTGTGTGTGTGTGTTTGTCTTTTTATCAGTGTATGGGAAATGCCTGTTTTAATCTTGTTTGTATAGTTTTTGGAAACTTAATTTTTTCCTTGGAGCTGCTGTTCCTGCTGACAGCAATCTCTTCAGGTCTAATCTCTAATTCTCTTGGCTCCTCAGAGAATTTCACTGGAACTGTCCTGTTTCCTGTCTCTTCCTGCTCACTGGTTTCTCTTTTGGGGACAATTTCTTCCTCTTGGGCAGACTTCCAGTGCTGCTGATCTCTCCAAGATCACTGTTAACAAGTTCCTCCTTGGAAAAAGTCTTCTTTTTCTTGAGTTTGGAGATAGATGGTTCTTCCACTCCATTCTCCTAAAGAGTCAGGGGTTTTCTTATGTGTTCTTTTTAGGTCTTTCACTTGTCTCCTCACCCTCCTCTAGAGTACTGCTGTTTTCTGAAATTGCGAGGGCAACTGCAATCAAACGTTTCTTCTTTTTCTTTTTTTCCCTTTTTTATTTATTTAATAAAGGAGATATTAACAAAACAGTAGTATAAGAGGGGTACAACTCCACACAATTCCCACCACCCGGTCCCCATATCCTATCCCCTTCCCTGATAGCTTTCCCATTCTCTGTCCTTCTGGGAGTATGGACCCAGGGTCATTGTGGTTGCAGAAGGTGGAAGGTCTGGCTTCTGTAATTGCTTCCCCACTGAACATTGGCGTTGACTGGCCGATCCGTACTCCCAGTCTGCCTCTCTCTTTCCCTAGTAGGGTGGGTCTCTGGGAAAGTGGAGCTCCAGGACACATTGGTGGGGTCGTCAGTCCAGGGGAGTCTGGCTGGCATCATGCTGGCACCCGAAACCTGATGGCTGAAAAGAGAGTTAACATACAAAGTCAAACAAATTGTTCAACAATCATGGACCTAAAGGCTGGAATAGTACAGATGAAGCGTTGGGGGAGTACTCTCTGCAGACTTTTGTGTACTTCTGCTTTCAGGTATATATTTTTCCTTGGTTTATGGACATGTGTGAACATATGCTCTGTCTCAGGGGACCTGGACTATATCTAGGTTTGGGGACTTTATTAGGGAGTGGAACACCTGGAATGGAATTAGAGAATACTATGAAAGGAAAGGTCTCACCCAAGTGATGAAGCTGAAGTGTTGTCATTCCACACCTGAAGTCTCTGGACACAGTCTGAAGTGAAGACAGCAGGAACCTCACATTTCCACTATAGAGCCTATATTTTCCCCAGTCCTGGAACCTTAGGGTGGGGCCCACTTTCCTGCATACTTCTCTCAATTCATATCAAATAATATTGCATCCGCCGATCACAACCTTATCAATGCAACGTTTCTTCTTTTTCAAGTGTTTCTTCTCCTGTGTCTCCAGTTTCTTAGTGATCTCAGCAGTGAATTTTCTTTCCTGAACTACTACATACTTTATGACTTCTGGGTGGAAGTCATGTAATTTCTTTCATGGAATATCTCCAGTCTCATAGAGAGATAGCTGTTCCTCAACTTGTTTTCAAAACTTCTCTCCTAACACACCTGTGAGCATCTCAGAGAATCAGTTGATTTTGAAGAAAATACTGTACTGATTTTCTGAAAATCCAGAGATGTGGTGTTTGTTCTTGACAGATACTTGGCCAAAGAAGGTAGAATAGGAAATGAGTTAAGGTAGAATTGGAAATGAGTTCATATTTTGGGATGTTTTCCATTGTCTTTAGGGTTCTGGAAGCTTGTTCCCTTTTCTGGGTTCTTGGAATCACTAGGAATGACCATCACTCCCATGACAGAGGCATATATAGGTCATGGAGCTATTCATTTTTTTCAACCAGGGTTGCCACTGGGGCTTGGTACCTGCATGGACCCACTGTTTTGGATGACCTTTTTCTCCCATTTCTTTTTCTTTTTTTTAAAATTTTTTATTTAAGAAAGGATTAACTAACAAAACCATAAGGTAGGAGGGGTTTCTCCCATTTCTTTCCCTCTCTTCCTCCTTCTCTTTCTCCTCTCCTGCTCTTCTTCCCCAACCTCCTGTTTGATAGAGGATGAAAGACAGAGAGGAAAGATACCTATAGAACTTTTCCACCACTCATGAACCTTCCTCCCTGCAGGTGGGTACTAATAGCTTGAACCTGGGTCACTGTACTCTACTGGGTGAGTAATTTTTTATGACATTTGTATTTTTTAATGTGCCTCCTCAAATGATATCACTGTGACAATTTTATGAAGTACTTGGGACAAAGAACAACTCAGTTCCATGATCTCAGGCAGTGCCCTCTCTTTTCTCAAGCATATGGATCATTGATCTCTCATTCTTACAACAAATATCTATTCAGTAGTAGCTACATCCTGATGAGCCCCTCCCTTTCCTCAGATTCTGAGTCACCCATCTATATAATGACAGACATGACAAAACTAAGACTTATTGTAGCTCAAACAGCCTATGATTCTGCAAGGGAGATTCCGCTTTAAATGGTAATTACTCAGAAGAGCCATCCTTGGAAATCCAAAGGTTAAATTATATCTCTCATTGACAGTTGAGAATCTTGGATTTGAGAGTCAAAGTAAATGAAAATCTAAAATCCTTAAGGTTAAGCTTTTCCCCCTCACTTTGAGTAGTCTGTACACAAGGAATGGGTAGACTCTTCTTCCTTTGTCTCATTTACCACTTTGCTGACCACCAGGTGGGCAGCCTAGGTGAGCAGCAACAGTTGGGGACTGAGGGAGGGATTCAGTAGAGCCAGGATATGGAAGTCAGCCAGAAGGGAGAGCAAACAAAGTGTTTCCCTGTACATGGAAGCTCTTCAGAGCACTGGAAAGTGAGCTAGAGGAAGGCAAACTATAGCTTGACTTAGTTCTCTTTGGATCTACAATTGGTTTGTGGGCAAAAGACAAATAGTAACTGATGGCTCTTGAAAGGCAGCATAGTTAGCATGGGGGTTAAGTGCAAAGCCCCTAGGGCAAGGCTCTCTATAAATATATATGCATATATATGTGTATATATGGAGAGACAGAGGTAAGGGGTGGAGGATACACAGGAGGCAGGGAGAGTGAAAGAGATCACAGCACTGATGTTTCCGTTAATGTGGTGGAGGCTGGGCTTGAATCTGGGTCACACACATGACAAAGCAGCACACTAAGTGAGCTATTTCACCAGTTGGGGATCATTACAATAATAGATATTTCTGGCTGGGGAGATAGCATACTGGTTATGCAAAAACATTTTCATGCTTGACACTATGACGTCCCAGATTCAATCCTTAGCACCACCATATGCCAGAGCTGAACAGTGCTCTGATCTCTTTCCCCTTTCACTGAAAAAATAAAATATTAAAAAAGCTACTTCATAGCCTACCATGCCCATGGCACATGATGACTACATTTACACAATGTTTACAGTTTTATTCATTTATTTATTTGATAGAGGGAGAGAGATAAACACCTTACCATAGAATTTACAGTCATGAGACCAAGGCACAGAATGTTTATCACTAGTGCTACTCTCCAAATAATTCTGGCTCTCATTCTCTTTTTTCTCCCCTCCCCTCTGCCTCCCCCTCCTCCTCCTTTCTCCTCTCTCCTCCCCTCCCCTCAGCTCTCCCCTCCTCTCTCCTCTTCAGAGGACTGCTGAGCTCTGGTTTATTGTAGTGCTAGAGCCTCAGGAATGAAAGTCTTTTGCGTAACCATTATGCTGTCTCCCCAGCACAGGGTAGGCCTGTACCTCCTCATACCTTTGTAGTTAAGGTGGTCCTGTGATTTGCTTGGGCCAGTGAAAGATACCGCTCTCTAACCCCAAAGAATCTTATGAATCCTGATAAATAGTTGATTCCACATGTGGGAGAATAGTTCCACTAATTTTGTGGGCTGTAGAAGAGGTCCTAATATGTTATCCTAAGAGCAGTGGGGAGCCACCAAAACAGAGAATGAACATGATCAGATTTTTATTTCAATATATTCTCTCTGGCTGCTATGCTGAGCATGGAGTGGAGAGGGAGGAGCAAGAGTAGAGCCAGTGAGGAGGCCATCACTGGAGTCTGAGAGAGAGACACTGTGAACTTTTGACAAGTCAGGAGAGGAAGTGGGCAGACAGATGCAAAAGACAGTGAGGTGGGTTTAGATTAAGCTTTATATGAGTGAGATTACAGGGTTTCTGGCCTATGTAACAACGTTGGAAGGGGCAGTACTCAGGAGCTCCTTCCTCAGGAAGAAAGGAATCAGTGCTTCTGAATTTGAAACATCCAGCAGACATCATTAAACCATTTTATCCTCACTGTGAAACATTCCTTATAGAAGTCTTGTCTCCTTTTTCCAGATAAGGAAACTATATTCGAAGAGTTTATCCTGAGCAGCCCCATACTGGGAAGACAATGGTGGCAAAACTAGGACAGAAATCTTTTACTGTAAGAGCAACAATGTGCCTCCACTTTTGCCACCAGGCTTGTTGTTGGGGTTCAGTGCCTACATAATTCCACCATTCCTGATAGTAATTTCTGTTGAGAGAGAGAGAGAAAGAGAGAAAAGAGAGAGAGAGAGAGAGAGAGAGAGAGAGAGAAGTAGGACAGCTGTAGCACTGCTCCATCTCTGCTGAGCTTCCCCCCTGCAGGTGAGGACTGGGGGCTTGAACCCAGGTCCTCAAGTATGGTAATGTGTGTGCTTTACCAGGTGAACTGGTCACCCAGACTCTTTCTTTTTATGACATTAGAATGGACTCCCTAGAAAGTTCCATACCATGCATATTCAAATAATTGAAGAAAGTCAGTGCTAGGACTCTCACCACTTCACCTCTAGTATTTTCCAAGCCTTAACCTATTCTCCCAGGGAAATCTGAGTCTCCTGTCTATAAGTTTGTTTTTTTTTGTTTTTTGCCTCCAGGGTTATTGCTGGGGCTCAGTGCCTGGAGTATGAATCCACTGCTTTTGGAGGCCTTAGGAGGAGAGATAGGCAGGGGAGAGAAAGATAGACACCTGCAGAACTGCTTCACCACCTGCGAAGCAAGCCCCCTGGAGGTGGGGAGCAGGGACTAGAACCAAGATCCTCGTGCCAGTCTTGCACTTTGCACCATGTGCGTTTAAGGCAGACTTCTCCACACAAACACTACATGCCAGATGAGAATGGCAAGATATCTGTTGAGTGCTCAATGAGAAAGGCTTTCAACCAAGACTACTGTATCCTGATAGACTGTCATTCAAACTAGATGGAGGCCTAAAAACCTTCTCAGACAAGAAACAGTTGAAAGAATCAACTATCACCAAGCCTGCCCTGAAAGAAGTTCTGAAAGGTTTCTTATAAACAGTCAGGCCACCATAACTATGCCATATATAACAACACTCTAAAAATCTACAGGAATAGCATTAAAATACCTTCAATCTTTGCTATCAATAAATGTCAATTGTCTGAATTAACCTATTAAAAGGCACAGAGTAGGAAGATGGATCAGAAAACACAACCCAACAACATGCTGTCTACAGGAAACCCACCTAAATCAACAATACAAACACAGGCTCAAAGTGAAAGGATATAGAACTATCATACAACCACAAAAAGGAAGGAACAGCTATTCTCATACCTGACATGATAGACTTTAAAATAAAGAAAATTTAAAAAGATAGGGACTTTACTTAATGCTCAGAGTATCAGTCAATCAAGAGGACTTAACAGTTATTAACATCAATGCACCCAGAGAGAAGCCATCTAAATATATCTAACATCCACTGAAAGAGCTACAACAGTTTATTAACAGCAACACAGTCATAGTAAGGGACTTCAACACCCCACTTTTTCAACTTGACAGATCATCTAGGCAGAAAAATCAATAAAGAAATGAGGCAGCTAAGTGAAGAGATAGATAAACTAGATCTATTGGACATTTTCAGAGTTATTCATCCCAAAAAACTGGAATACACATTTTACTCAAATGCACATGGGTCATTCTCAAGGACAGACCATATATTGGGCCACAAAGACAGCATCAGCAAATTCAAGAGCATTGAAATCATCCCAAGCATCTCAGACCACAGTGGAATTAAACTAACACTTAGCAATCAACAAAAGATTAGTAATAGTCCCAAAATGTGGAAGCTCAACAGTACACTACTTAGCAACTACTGGGTCAAAGAGGAAATAAAGGAAGAAATCAAAATGTTTCGAGAGTTCAATGAAAAGGAAGACACAAGCTGTCAAAATATTTGGGACACAGCTAAGGCAGTACTGAGAGGGAGGTTCATAGCCATACAAGCACACATTAGGAAACAAGACAAAGCTCAAATAAACAACCGGATTGCACACCTTAAATACCGAAAAGAAGAATAACAAAGGTACCCTAAAGCAACCAGAAGGACAAAAAACAACTAAAATTAGGGCAGAAATAAATAACATTTAAAATAAGAAAAACACGCAAAAGATAGCAAAAGTAAATGTTGGTCCCTGGAAAGAGTGAACAAAATTGACAAACCTTTAGCCAGACTCACAAAACAAAAATAGGAGAAGACCCAAATAAGTCAGACTGTGAATGAAAGAGGAGATATCAGAACAGACACCACAGAAATTCAACATACCATGCGAGGCTTCTATGAACAACTATATGCCACCAAGCTAGAGAATCTGGAAGATATGGATGATTTCCTAGATACCTAAGAACTTTCAAAATTAATAAAGAGGAACTAGATAATATGAATAGGCCCATCAGAGCCAACAAAATTGAAACCATTATCAAAAACTTTCCCAAGAATAAAAGTCCCGGACCAGATGGTTTTACAAATGAATTTTATAAAACCTTCAAGAAAGAATTAATACCTCTACTTTTAAAAGTCTTCCAGAAGATTGAAGACACTGGAATACTCCCTTCCAGCTTCTATGAAGCCAATATCACTCTGATACCAAAAGCAGAGAGGGACACAACCAAAAAATAAAACTACAGAGCAATATCTCTGATGAACATAGATGCAAAATTATTGAACGAAATTGTAGCCAACCACATACAGCAGTATATTAAAAAGATTGTTCATCATGACAAAGTGAGGTTTATCCCAGGGATGCAAAGTTGGTTTAGTATACAAAAATCAATCAACGTGATCCACCACATCAATAAAAACAAGACCCAAAACCACATGGTCATATCAATAAATGCAGAGAAAGCCTTTGACAAAATATGATATCCCTTTATGATCAAAACGCTACAAAAATTAATAGGTGGAAAATTCCTCAAGATAGAGGAGTCTATATATAGCAGACCTTCAGCCAACATTATAGTCAATGGTGAAAAACTGGAAGCATTTCCCCTCAGATCAGGTAATAGACAGGATGCCCACTATCACCATTACTATTCAACATAGTGTTGGAAGTTCTTGCCATAGCAATCAGGAAGGAGCAAGGAATTAAAGGCATACAGATTGGAAGAGAAGAAGTCAAACTCTCCCTATTTGCAGATGACATGATAGTATACATAGAAAAATCTAAGGAATCCATCAAGAAGCTTTTGGAAATCATCAGGCAATACAGTAAGGTGTCAGGCTACAAAATTAACATACAAAAGTCAGTGGCATTCTTCTATACAAACACCAAGTTAGAAGACGATGAAATCCTGAAATCAACTCCATTTACTATAGCAACAAAAACAATAAAATATCTAGGAATACACCTAATCAAAGAAATGAAGGACTTATATAATGAAAACTATGAGTCACTAGTCAAGGAAATATTGAAAAAGATACAAAGAAGTGGAAAGATATTCCATGTGCATGGGTTGGAAGAATTGATATCATTAAAATGACTACCCAAACCAGAGCATGTACAAATTGAATGGTATCCCCCTCATATCCCAACCACATTTTTTAGGAGAATAGAACAAATGCTACAAATGTTTATTTGAAACCAGTTAAAAACTTGAATTGCCAAACAATCTTCAGAAGAAAGAACAGAACTGGAGGCATCACACTTCCAGGTCTCAAATTGTATTTTAGGGCCATTGTCATCAAAACTGCCTGTTGCTGGAACATGAATAGACACACTGACCAGTGAAATAGATTTGAGAGCCCAGAAGTAAGCCCCCACACCTATGGACATCTAATCTCTGACAAAGGTGCCCAGACTACTAAATGGGGAACACAGAGTCTCTTCAACAAATGGTGTTGGAAAAAATGGGTTGAAACATGTAGAAAAAGTAAACTGAACCACTATATTTTACTAAACTCAAAAGTAAATTCCAAGTGGATCAAGGACTTGAGTGTTAGACCAGATACTGTCAGATACTTAGAGGTAAATATTGGCAGAACTCTTTTCCCAATAAATTTTAAAGGCATCTTCAATGAAATGAATCCAGTTATAAAGAAGACTAAGGCAAGTATAATCCTATGGAACTTCATCAAATTAAAAAGCTTCTGCACAGCAAAAGAAACTACTACCCAAACGAATAGACCCCTCACAGAATGCGAGAAGATCTTTACATGCCACACATCAGACAAGATTTTAATAGCCAAAATATATAAAGAGCTTGCCAAACTCAACCACAAGAAAACAAATAACCCCATCCAAAAATGGGGGGTGGACATGGACAGAATATTCACCACAGAAGAGATCCAAAAGGCCAAGAAACACATGAAAAAATGCTCCAAGTCTTTGATTGTCAGAGAAATGCAAGTAAAGACAAAAATGAGATACCACTTCACTCCTGTGAGAATGTCATACATCAAAAAAGTAGCAGCAACAAATACTGGAGAGGTTGTTGGGTCAAAGGAAGCCTCCTACACTGCTGGTGGGAATGTAAATTCTTCCCTGTGGAGAGAGGTCTCTAGAACTCTCAGAAGGCTAGAAATGGACCTACCCTATGATCGTGCAATTCCTCTCCTGGAGATATAGCCTAAGGAATCCAAGATACCCATCTAAAAATATTTGTGTATGCCTATGTTCATAGGAGCACAATTTGTTATAGCCAAACCCTGGAAGCAACCCAGGTGTCCAACAACAGATGAGTGGCTGAGCAAGTTGTGGTATATATACACAGTGGAATATCACTCAGCTGTTAAAATGGTGACTTCCCCACTTTCTGCCCATCTTGGATGGAGCTTGAAGAAATCATGTTAAGTGAAATAAATCAGAAACAGAAGGATGAATATGGGATGATCCCACTCGGAGGCATAAGTTGAAAAACAAGATCAGAAGAGAAAACACAAGTAGAACCTGAACTGGAGTTGGTGAATTGCACCAAATTAAAAGACTCTGGGTTGGGTGGGGGTAGAGTACTGGTCCAAAAAGGATAACAGAGGACCTTTTGGTGGTTGTATTGTTATGTAGAAAACTGAGAAATGTTATGCATGTACAAACTATTGTATTTACTGTTGAATCTAAAACATTAATTCCCCAATACAGAAATTAAAAAAAGAAAGATATAGAAAAACACATCACGACTTCTCTGAAAGCCTAACAGGAGAAAGGGAGACACATAACATAAATTGAGGACTAAGAGAAAGAGAAAATGAAATGATTATAGATACAGGTTGAGGAGGCAACATCCTAGTTTCAAACCTCAGCTCTGTCACTGACTAGTCATATTAGTCTAAGACAAGTTAGTTAATGTTTCTACTTGGAGATAAAACACTACTGACTTGATGGGTCTGTGTAAGGATTAGGGAGTGAGACTGCGTGTAATATACTTACTAAAGTGCCTGGCATGTGTAAAGCATATGTCAGCTGTTATGATTCTGTGTTTCCCTCTGCTTCCCCTAACTGCTCCCAAGCAGCTGCACCATGGTCAGTTTGCTTTTACCCTACCAGCCTCTAAGCCAATTCTGACTTCAACTGATCCAGAAGTTGGAGAATTTGTGACAACAACTGTGGTCCTGCATTGGTTACTGGTCCAGCTTTGGACCCTGAAGCTTCTTGGCCCTATTGTGCCCTCAATCTTACTACTGCCAATTTGATATGACATTCGGTACTTCTAAGACTTGGAAATCAATGTTACCTCTCAGTTGTTTACTCTCTCATTTCTCTCCTTCAGTCCTTCCCTGCTACTCATACCATGTGGATTCCTTTTTCCCCCCTTATTGAGGGGATTAATATTTTATAGTCAACAGTAAAATACAGTAGTTTATACAAGTGTAACATTTCTCAGTATTCCACATAACAATTCAACCCCCTCTAGGTCCTCCTCTGTCATCATGTTCCAGGAATCAGCTGAACCCTCCCACAAGTCTTTTACTTTGGTGCAATACACCACCATGTGCATTCATATGGATTCAATACACATTGTAGTTCACTCCCAACACCCTCCCACCTCCCCCACCACACAAATCCTGTCTTCTTTTATTTTATTATTATTTTTTTATTTATAAAAAGGAAACATTGACAAAAACATAGGCTAAGAGGGGTACAATTCCACACAGTTCCCACCACCAGAACTCCGTATCTCATCTCCTCCCCTGATAACTTTCCTATTCTTTAGCCCTCTGGGAGTATGGAACCAAGGGCACTGTGGGATGCAGAAGGTGGAAGGTCTGGCTTCTGGAATTGCTTCTCTGCTGAACATGGGTGTTGACAGGTCAATCCATATTCCCAGCCTGCCTCTCTTTCCCTAGTGGGGAAGGGCTCTGGGAAAGTGGAGCTCCAGGATACATTGGTGGGGTTGTCTGTCCAGGGAAGTCTGTTTGGCATCCTGCTAGCATCTGGAACCTGGTGGCTGAAAAGAGAATTAACATACAAAGGCAAACAAATTGTTGAACAATCATGTTCAGATGAAGAGTTGGGGGGTTACTCCATTTTGTAGATAGCTAGTGGGCATATTTTAGTTATATTCCAAAGGGCTTGTGGCTACACTGGTGTTTCCTTTTTCCCTGAGCCTGAAATCTGACATGCAGGTGGATCCAAGTTATTGTCTGGGGAGATGATGTCATGACCGGAAAAGGAACAGAAAGCTGGATCAGGGAAGAGAGTAGCTCCCTAATATGGGAAAGATGTATAAATATTGTTGACTGTAAACCCCCATCGATTTGATGTGGTCAGGGGCCCATATTCAGCTTAGGAGCCTATGTGACCTCTGCATCCCTGTAGATCTGAGCTCACATTCTGTGTTCATGAGTAGGAACATTCCAAGCTGCCCCAATATCAACCCAACTTTCTCAGGTGTAGCATAGGGTATGTTGTCTATCCTCCCTTCGGAGGATGGAACATTCTGTACCGTTGTTGATCCAAGTTGAGGGCAAGGTCCTATGGGGGACCCACAAAGGGGTCCGTTTTTTTGTTACTGATAGAGATGACTGGTAACAATGGAGAGAGGGATTTATTTGAGGTCTAGGCCCATCAAGTCTGTTTGGGAATCTCAGGACTCCCTGAATAGGACCCCAGCTGATGGGGTGGCCTGATAGTGACTAAAGAGTCATCGTTAAAGTATGCCATTCTCTTGCCTTTATTCAGCTTTTTCAGTCCTTGCTTTGCTAAGGTTAGCTTTGGAGTGAGTGAGAGAACTGTAATGGGAAGTAGGTGAGGAGGGTATCTAAATCTAATTAAATATTATTTCATTAGGAACTTTATAGTGACTCACTGCAGACTATTGTGTACTTTTGCTTTCAGGTATATATTTTGCCCTAATTTATAGATACATGTGAACATACGCTCTATCTCACAGGACGTGGTCTGTATCTATGTTTCAGGACTTTGTTAGGAAGTGAACCACCTGGAATGGAATTAGAGAATACCATGAAAGGAAAGGTCTGACCCGAGTAATGAGGGTGACGTATTGACATTCCACATCTGGTGTCTCTGGACATAGTCTGAAGTGAAGCATGCTTAGGTGGTACTCATTGCATTGATTAGCTTGGGATCAGAGGATGCAATATCATTTGGTATGAATTGAGAGAAGCAGGCAGGATAGTGAGCCCCACCCTAGAGGTACCAAGACTGGGGGAAATATAGGCTCTATTAAGGAAGCTGGAGGTTCCTGCTGTCTTAGTGTTAAGAAGACAATAGATAGTTATTGTTATAATTACATTATTTGAAAATTGACTAACTTTAATTAACTTTGAAATATACCTTTGTTAGGATTTGCTGTATCATACACATCACCATAATTTATGTCCTTTGACATTATTTGTATGTAGTTGTGCCACCGGTTGCTTTTGTTCTCTCTGGACTAAGCTTTTGGGAGAGTCAACATATCAAATACTCAGCCTATGTATTTAAAAGACTCAAGTCTGTGCTTTAAAAATTTTGAGACATACAATCAATTTTCTCCTCTCATTTTAATTAAATAGTGATTTAATGACTACAAATTAATAGGAGTGTATATAAACACCACTCCCACCACCAAAAGACTGTGTCCCATCCCGTCTCCCCCGCTCTGCCCTGTGAAGCCAAACATCCACCTTCACTCTCAACCCAGGGTTTCTACTTTGGTGCCCTACTCCAAATTCAGTCAAATCCAGCTTTTATTTTTCCTTTCTGCTCCTCTTTCTCAACTTCTGTTTATGAGTGAGATCATCCCATACTCGTCTTTATCTTTCTGATTTAACTCACTTAACATAATTCCTTCTAGCTCTATCCAAGATGGGTCAGAGAAGGTAGGTTCATTGTTCTTAACAGCTGTGTAGTATTCCATTTTGTATATATACCACAGCTTTATCAGCCACTCATCTGTTGTTGGGCACCTGGGTTGCTTCCAGGTTTTAGCTATTACGAATTGTGCTGCTATGAACACAGATGTACACGTATCTTTTTGGTGGGGTGTTATGTAGTTCTTGGGGTATATTCCCAGGAGAGGAATTATAAGGATATATGGATGGTTCATGTCTAGCCTTGTGAGAATTATCCAGAGTTCTCCAGAGAGCTCTCCACAGAGATTGAACCAATTTACATCCCCACAAGCAGTGTAGAAGGGTTCCTCTCTCCTCACAACTGCTCCAGCATTTGTTGCTGCTGTCCTTTTTGATGTATGTCAGCCTTACAGAAGTGAGGTGGTATCTCAATGTTGTCTTTATTTGCATTTCTCTGATAATCAGTGACCTGGAGCAATTTTTATATGTTTGTTAGCCTTTTGGATCTCTTCTGTACTGAATGTTCTGTTCATATCCTCTGCCCATTTTTGGATGGGGTCATTTGCTTTTTTGTTGCTAAGTTTGCTGAGCTCCTTGTATATTTTTATTATTAGTCTCTTGTCTGATGTAGGGCATGTGAAGATCTTTTCCCATTATGTGAAAGGTCTCCTTGTTTGTGTGATAGTTTCTTTGGCTGTGCAGAAGCTTTTCAATTTGGTTTAGTCTCATTGATTTGTTTCTGCTTTAGTCTTCCTTGCAATCGGGTTTGTATCATCAAAGATGTACTTGAAGTTTAGGTGGGAATGTGTTCCACCAATGTTTTCCTCTAAGTATTTGATAGTTTCTGGTCTAACATCCAGGTCCTTGGTCCATCTGGAGTTGACTTTTGCTTCTGGTGAGATAAAGTGCTTCAGTTTCATTCTTCTGCATGTTTCAAACCTGTTTTCCCAGCACCATTTATTAAAGAGAGCCTCCTTTATCCATTTAATACTTGGGCCTCCTTATCAAAGATTAGATGTCCATAGGTGTGGGGGGTTAGTTCTGGGCTTTCAATTCTGTTCCACTGGTCTGTGTGCCTATTTTTGTTCCAGTACCAGGCTGTTTTGATGATGATGGCCTTATAATAGTTTGGGATCTGGGAGTATGATGCCTTCATTTATGTTTCTTTTCCTCAAGATTGTTTTGGCAATCCTAGGTGTTTTCTGGTTCCAGATAAATGATTGTAGTTTTTCTTCTATTCTCTTAAAGAAGCTTGGTGGAACTTAGATGGGTATTGCATTAAATTTTATATGGCTCTGGGGAGAATATTCATTTTGATGATATTAGTTCTTCCAATCAATGAGCATGGGATGTCTTCCCATTTCTTGGTATTGTTTTCTATTTCCTTGAATAGTGACTCAAAAGTTTTTCATATACAAGTCTTTCACTTCTTTGGTCAGGTTTATTCCTAGGTATTTTATTGATTTTCCTGCAACAGTGAATGGGAGTGATTTCTGGAAATCTTCCTCAGCAAATCCTGTCTTCTATCCTGGTCTACATACAGGTTGCCCAACTGCTAAACAGCCTGTCTGTATGGCTTATTCACGAGTGTGACTTCCCTACCTAAAATATTGGCAGCCATTCCTGGTCCTCTCTGAGCACTGTGCTTCTCTTCAACTCCTCTTTCCTAGGACAGATGTTAGGAAAATGTTTTGCAGTCCAAGATTTCTTTAGGAATCAGTTGAAGTCATTGTGCCTACCATCTGAAATAAATTTGAATTCAATTTGCCAGCCAGGGTATGTTCAGCTAAGCAGCTTTAACAGACAGTTTCCTCCAATGAATATGCCCCCCAGATCAAATCAGTGGGGTTTAAAGTCAACAATATTTATATACTTTTTCCATATTTGGGAGATACTCTTTTCCCTGATCCAGCTTCCTAGTCCTATTTACCACTCTGACACTATCTCCCCAGACAATTTCTTTGGTCCACCTGCATGTTAGCTGTTGGACTCAGTCAAGTTGGCATCATATAGCATCTGGAATTTGGTGGCAGAAAAAATATTACGATATAAAGTAGAACAAATTGTTAAATAATCAGGAACCTAGAAGCAAGAATATAGCAGATAAGACTTGGGGTCTATTTTAGGTATATTCCAAGGGTCTTTACCAATTTTTATAAGAATATAGCAGGTGAGACTTGGAGTCTATTTTAGGTACTTTCTAAGGGGATTTACTAATTTTTGCCTCAATTCCTAGGCAGATGACCCCACCAACATTTCCTGGAACACCTCCCCAGTGCCCTCCCCCACTAGAGAAAGATAGGACCAGGCTGAGAGTATGGATCAACTTGCGAATGGAAGCCAGTCCTTACACCTTCTGCACTTCATAATGATCCTAGGTCCATGCACCCAGAGGGATAAAGAATAGGAAAGTTTTCAAGGGAAGGCATGGGATGTGGTATTCTGGTGGTGGGAAGGAACTGTGTGGAATTGTACCCCTCTTATCTTATGGTCTTGTCAATATTTCAATTTAATAAATAATTTTTTATATATTTATTTATTCATTCCCTTTTGTTACCTTTGTTGTAGTTATTATTGTTGTTATTGATGTTGTCGTTGTTGGATAGGACAGAGATAAGTGGAAAGAGGAGGGGAAGATAGAGAAGGGAAGAGAAAGATAGACACCTGCAGACCTGCTTCACCGCTTGTGAAGCAATTCCCCTGCAGGTGGGGAGCTGGGGGCTCGAACCGCGATCCTAATGCTGATCCTCGCTCTTTGCGCTATCTGTGCTTAACCCGCTGCACTACCGCCCGACTCCCTCTATTTTATAAATAAATTTTTAAAAGAATGAGAAAAAAAAACCAGACAGTTTCAACTTCTCACTCATGGAACCTATTCAGGGAAGAGGGCTCTGTTCATTGTTCTTACTCAGTGATCCAGGCTGGTGGAGATTCTAGTTTGAATGAACACATTCTTCCATAATTGTTGTGATAGGACAAAAAGGCCTATTGTTCCATTTATATTGCTTTGTTTATTTACTTTTGACACTAGGGCTATTGCTAGTGACTCCACTGTTTGCTATAGCCATTTTTGATAGAGGGAGAGAGACAGAGAAAAATAGAAAGAGAGAAGAAGACAAAGAGACACCTGCAGCACTGCTCCACCCCTTGGAAATCTTTCCTCCTATTGCTGGGTACCAGGGTTCTTGAACCTGGGTCCTCTCATGTGGTGCTGTCTATTGGGTGAACCACCACCATCTATTCCCCAATTTATATTTGTAAAAAGAAGAAGAAGAAAAAAAAAACAACTGTTGTGCAAAGTATGGATCATGGGATGGCAAGTGTGGAAGCATGGATATTACTGAGGAGGCATGGTCCAGGTTGGAGGTACTAGTGACTTGAACTATACCAATGGCAGACAGGGTGGGGAGAAATGAAGGTATTTGGGATACTTCAGGAGTAAAACAGACAAGACTTTTTTGCTATGACTAGGGAGGAAAATCTAGAAGTCAAGCATGACTACTATGTTCTGGGTGTAAACAAAGTATTATTGAACATTACCACATTTTAGTGGATATGTTCTAATATATGGGTAGGGATTTCTTTTTTATCATTTTATTGGGGATATATTGGTTTACAGGACCATTGTTGACACATAGGTACAGCTTTTTATCTGTCTTCTCATGCTAGGTGTCTGCACACTACTCCCACCACCAAATCAAGTCTATACTTCCTGGCTTCATATTATACAACAGGGTTATTGTAATCAAAACTGCCTGGCACTGTGACAGTAATAGACACACAGACAAGTGCAATAGAATTGAGAGTCTAGAAACAAGCCCCCACACTCCCACCTACTAAAACCTAGTTTTTGAGAAGGGGGCAAAAAATGTCAAGTGAAGAAAAGATTCTCTTTAACAAATGGTGCTGGAAAAACTGGGTTGAACTGTGCAGAAGAGTGAAAACAGGACCACAGCACTTCACCACATACAAAAGTCAACTGCAAATGGTTCAAAGACTTAAATATTAGACTGAAAACTATAAAATGCATAGAAGAAAATGTCGGTAGAACACACCACAGTGAATGAAACATCTTTGAAGTTGTAAGTCCAACAGTAAGGAAAACAAAAGCAAAAATAAATCTCTGGTATTGTCTTATATATTGGAGATAAATAGGTGATTTTGTTTCAGAAAGGTGTTGCTTCCAAAAGCAAAATAAATGACAAAATGAATTAGAGCTGCTGATAGTAAAGAGAGAGAAGCTTGAACAAAGGCACCTGCTATCAGTGACAGTGGCAACGGTGGTATCTATATGTGATGGGGGTGATTTGTCCTGGAGGGAAAGGGAAGAAAATGGGAATAAGGAGAAGAAATGAGATCTGAGTTTTACTGTGAGTCAGTTACCATTTTGAAAAGTAAAGACACTAGAAAAGTAAAAGAGAAATAACTTCTATTATGTGCCTACTGTGGTTGAGGGATTTTCTGCTTATGATCTCACTCATAGAAAGCTTCCAACAGTCAAGACACAGAGGATCAGAGAGACTAGTGATTTATCCTGGACCCTTTGACAGAAGGCAGAAAGCTTGAAGTGCGTGTGGAAACCAGGGACCAGAGCACATGTTCTTGGTGACTAGGGAACTTGAGGGAAGGAGCTGTGACTTGGGATAGAGACCCGGGGACAGAATAATTGGTAGTTCCATAGGGCTGGGAAGTTAGAGTGAGGCCATGAAGGGCATAGGCTTGGGCCCAGACCAAAAGACCTAGAGCCTCTAAGAGTTAGAGCCTCTTAACTCATCTGGGTTGTGAGTTACTTTATTATGTGCATGACGTAGTTTTGAGCCAGACCCCCACCACACTGAAGGATGTGTCTGTGCTGTGATCTTTTCTTTCTCTCCGCCTCCCACCCCCATTGCCACCAGATTTATTGCTGAGGCTTAGTGTTGGCACTATGAATCTTGCTCCTGGTGGCCATTTTTTCAGTTTTTTTTCTATTTTTATTTGACAGGATGGAGAGAAATTGAGAGGGCAGAGGGAGATAGAGAGGGAGAGAGAAAGACACCCACAAATCTGCATCACTGCTTATGAAGTGTCCTCCCTGCAGGTGGGGAATGGGGCCTTGAACCCAACTCCTTGCTCATGGTAACATGGGTGATTAACTGGGTGAACCACCTCTTGGCCCCCTTTCTTGATCTATCTTAAAAACCAGAATATCTTAGGAGGTCCTAGAATGGATCAAATAAAACTCTCAGATTATGCTGTGTACTTTAGAATTGCTGATTGCATCACAAGAATCATAAAAAAATCTGCTTTCTTAATTTATCAGTTCCTAATTTAACTTCTATCCTTTTATTTGAAAATGTAAATGACTGATTGATTGCTTACCATCAGGGTTACCCCTGAGGCTTAGTTATTTCATGATGAATCCACCACTCCAGGTGGCCTTTTATTATTACTTTGGATACAGACAGAGAAGTTGAGAAGGGGAAGATAGGGAGAGAGAAAGACAGATACTTACAACATTGCTTCACTAATCATGAAACTCCCCCTCCACTCTGCACAGGTAGGGACCAGGGCTTGAACTTGGATGCTTGTTCGTGTTAACATGTACTTTCACCAACACCTGGCCCATATGTTCTTTATTATTTATGTTGCATGGCTTTATAGCGTTATGTAAATTCTAGATTTTTATCATTATAAGTTAACATCTATATACATATCACATAAAGTTTCCAAGTTCAATCCTTTTCTTTACCACAAAAATCAACCTTTTTTCTTGCTTTCAATTTATTATTTATTTATTTTGCCACCAGGGTTATTGCTGGGGGTCAGTGCATACACTATGAATCCATTGCTCCAGGAGGCCATTTTTCCCATTTTGTTGCCCTTGTTGTTGCTCTTGTTGTCATTGTTCTTGTTGTTGGATAGGACAGAGAGAAATTGAGAGAGGAGGGGAAGACAGTGAGGGGGAGAGAAAGATAGACACCTGCAGACCTACTTCACCACTTATGAGGTGACCCCCCTTGCAGGTGGGGAGCCTGGGGCTGGAATCGGTATGCTTAAGCTGGTTCTTGTGCTTCACACCATGTGTGCTTAACCCACTGTGGTACCGCCCAATGTGGGGCATTAAGCCAGCCCCCCTGCATTGACACTATGGCCTATTTACACAATCATTGTTTTGCCTGAAAAATCCCCACTCATCCCATTGATCTATCTTCTTTCTACTTCAAGACCCGCTCTGCCTGCATGGTAACATTAATCCCACTGGTTAAAACCCTCATAACAGTTGCTAAGGAAGCTTCTGCCTTCCCAGTGTGCTTTTGCCTTTCTCCACCCCCTTTCCTAGCCATTTCCATTTCCAACTTGCCACTTCTGGTTTTTTCCTATAAAAGCATTGGCTCTCTGATCAATAGATCCTTTTTGCATTACCACGCTGCCATGAGTTCCTGAGTCATCCCGCGTCGCTGAGTGAGTAGCAGCCCAGGCTGAGTCTGGTAAAGTTCTCTCCAGCCCAGAGAGCACGTGCCTAGGGAAGAACACTCCCATGCTAGCCTGGCAGCCCAGCCTCCTATTTCTGAATTTTATTAATGAGTTATTAATGACTTATAAAATATAAGATTTCAGGAATATTTAGATACCCACAGGTTGTCATTATCAGTTTTATAACGAAACAGACATGCATGAATCCACCCTTGATCCAGAATGTTAGTAATGACATTTATTTACCAATGTGCTAAGTATGTTTTTGCAGTTCTGCTGCTAAATAATTGCCCTTTTTGTTCAGTGCTGTGATGTGGATGTGATTTCTTCTCTAGTAATTATAAAATCCAAAGGGAAATTTTAACTTATTTACTAGTCAGGCTGGGTGTTTTATGTTGTGCTGTGGTAATAGGTAGCTCTGGTGTCTTAGTGGTTCTTACAACAGAGGTTTATTCTTTGATCTTGCTACATTCTATGATGAGTTGACTGGGGCTCTGTTTCTTGTCTCCTTACATAAAAACCCAGGTGTCCAGAGAAACAACTTTGTTGCTTACCATGACAAAAGAAAAGAGACATCTATAGGACTGCACATAAGTATTCACATGTTCTAGTGTGAAATAGATGTATTTTATTTTGTGCCATTGGCCAAACCTTATCATACAGTCTTATCCAACCATATTGGGTCACAAGTACAAGGTTACCATACTCCCAAAAGACACCAAGCAGGGAATAATTGAAGATCAGCCTAGTGACCATTGCAAATCACTACTATATAATATGTGGCCACAACCTTCCATCTGAAAAAGTTCTGGAAAAATGAGATTGCTATAGCAGGCTTGAAATTCACTCATTCCTGCACTGTTCTAGATGATGTTCTAACCTGCCCTGTGTTGCACCCATTTCCCTGCCAGGACCCCTTTCCTTTTGAAACTTCTCATTCTGTGTTACCTGTTTATATCTAGTTCATAGGCTTGATGTTTGAGAGGTCATTTAAAAAATTTTCTTTACTGGGGGATTAGTGGTTTACAGTCGACAGTAAAACACAAAAATCTGTACATGTATAACATTTCCACATAACAATACAGCCCCCACTAGGTCCTCCTCTGCCATCATGTTCCAGGACCTGAATCCTCCCCCCACATATCCTAGTCTTTTACTTTTCATTTCTTTTATATATATATATATATATATATATATATATATATATATATATATATTTAAAGATTTTTATTTATTTATGAGAAAGGTAGGAGGAGAGAGAACCAGACATCACTCTGGTATATGTGCTGCCAGGGATCAAACTCGGGACCTCATACTTGAGAGTCCAAAGCTTTATCACTGCACCACCTCCTGGACTACTTTTTTTTTTCATATTTCTATTGGACCTTTAGATCTCTTCTTTGGTGAAGATTCTGTCCATGTCCTCTTTTAACTTTAAATAAATTTTTTATTTATAAAAAGGAAATATTGACAAAATCATAGGATAAGAGGGGTACAACTCCACCAGACCTCTGCATTCCCTCCTCTCCATGATAGCTTTCCTATTCTTTAACCATCTGGGAGTATGGACCTAAGGTCATTGTGGGATGCAGAAGGTGGGATGTCTGGCTCTGTAATTGCTTTTCATCGATCCATACTTCAAGCCTGTCTCTCTCTTTCCCTAGTAGGGAAGGGCTCTGGGGAAAGGGAGCTCCAGGACACATTGGTGGGGTTGCCTGTCCAGGGAAGTCTGGTCAGCATCATGCTAGCATCTGGAACCTGGTGGTTGACAAGAGAGTTAACATACAAAGGCAAATCAAGTACTGACCAGTCATGGACCTAAGGGCGGGAATAGTGCAGATGAAGAGTTGGGGGATCCTCCATTTTGTAGATAGCTAGTAGGCATATTTTAGTTATATTCCAAAGGGCCTGTGGCTATACTAGGTTTTTTCCCCTTTACTTTTTGCCCCTGAGCCTGAAATCTGATATGCAAGTGGATCCAGGTTATTGTCTGGGGAGATGATGTCATGGCTGGAAAAGGAACAGAAAGCTGGATCAGGGAAGAGAGTAGCTCCCTAATATGGGAAAGATGTACAAATATTGTTGACTGTAAACCCCATTGATTTGATGTGATCTGGGGCCCATAATTGGCTTAGGAGCCTATGTAACCTCTGCATCCCTGTAGATCTGAGCTCACATTCTGTGGTCATGAGTAGGAATATTTCAGGATGCCCCAATATCGACCCATCTTCCTCAAGTGTAACATAGAGTATGTTGTCCATCCTCCCTTTGGAGGATGGAACATTCTCTACCATTGTTCATGCAAGTTGAGGGCAAGGTCCTATGGGGGTTCACAAAGGGGTCTATTTTGTTGTTCCTGATAGAAATGACTGGTAACAATGGAGAGAGAGATTTATTTGAGGTCTAGGCCGATCATGTTTGTTTGGGAATCTCAGGACTCCCTGATTAGGGCCCCAGCTGGTGGAATGGCCTGATAGTAACTAAAGAGTCATCATTAAAGTATGCCAGTCTCTTGCCCTTCTTCAGCTTTTCCAGTCCTTGCTTTGCTAAGGTTAGCTTTGGAGTGAGTGAGAGAACTGTAATGGGAAGTAGCTGAGGAGGGTATCTAAGTGGACACTATTTCGTTATGAACTTGATACTGACTCACTACAGACTATTGTGTATTTTTGCTTTCAGGTATATATTTTGCCCTAATTTATGGATACATGTGAACATATGCTCTATCTTATAGGACCTGGTCTATATCCATGTTTCAGGACTTTGTTAGGAAGTGAACCACATGGAATGGTATTAGAGAGTACCATGAAAGGAAAGGTCTCATGCGAGTAACGAGGGTGAAGGGTTGGCATTCCACGCTCTGCAGTGAAGCATGCTGAGATGGTATTCATTCCATTGATTAGGTTGGGATTGGCGGATGCAATCTCATTTGGTATGACTTGAGAGAAGCATGCAGGAAAGTGAGCTACACCCTTAGAGGTATCAAGATTGGGGGAAATATAGTCTTTATAGATGAAGTGGGAAGTTCCTGTTGTCTTAGTGTTAAGAAGACAATAGATATTTATTGCTATAATAACATTGTTTGGCAATAGGGTTAACTTCGAAATATCCCTTTGTTAGACTTTGCTGTATCATACACAACATCACCATATTTTATGTCCTCTGACATTATTTGTATATAGCAATGGCACCAGTTGCTTCTGTTCTCCCTGGACTAAGCTTTAAAGAGAGTCAACATATCAGAGACTCAGCCTATGTATTAAAAAGACTCAGTTCAAGCTTTAAAAAGTTTGAGACATTCAATCAGTTTTTCCCCGCTCATATTACTTAGTGATTTATATGACTACAAATTAATAGGAGTGTACATAAACAACATTCCTACCACCAAAAGACTATGTCCCATCCCATTCTCCCTCCCCTTCTCCTCCCACCCCCACCCCATGAAGCTGAACATCTACCCACACCCTCCACCCATGGTTTTTATTTGGGGGCCCTAATACAAATTTAATCAGATCCTGCTTTGAGTTTCCCTTTCTGTTATTCGTTCTCAATTCCTCTATGAGTGGGATCATCCCATACTCATCTTTATCTTTCTGACTTAATTCACTTAACATATTACTTCTAGCTCCATCCAAGATGGGTCAGAGAAGGTGGGTTCATTGTTCTTAATAATTGTGTAGTATTCCATTGTGTATATATATCACAGCTTTCTCAGACACTCCTCTATTGTTGGGCACCTGGGTTGCTTCCAGGTTTTAGCTCTTATGATTGCCACCACTCCAGATTCAAAGGAGGTCTCGAAACTTTACATCAGGCTCAACCTGACGCTGTTGACTGGCTATGGAAGAAGGGCAAACACTAGAAGAAGAAGAAGCTCTTATGATTTGTGCTGCTAAGGACATAGGTGTACATGTATCTTTTTGGTTGGGGGTTATGGAGTCCTTGGGGTATATCAACTAGGAGAGGAATTACTGGGTCATTTTGAAGGTCCATGTCTAGCCTTGTGAGAGTTCTCCAGACTGCTCTCCACAGAGGCTGGGCCAATTTACATCCCCACCTGCAGTGTAGAAGGGTTCCTCTGTCCCCACATTTCCAGCATTTATTGCTGCTGTCTTTTTTGATGTATGCCATTCTCACAGGAGTGAGATGGTATCTCAGTGTTGTCTTAATTTGCATTTCTCTGACAATCAAGGACCTGGAGCAGTTTTTCATGTGTTTGTTAGCCTTTTGGATCTCCTCTGAAGTGAATGTCTTGTTCATATACTCTGCCCATTTTTGGATGGGGTCATTTGCCTTTTTATTGCTAACTTTGCTAATTTTGCTGAGCTCCTTGTATATTTTGGTTATTAGTCTCTTGTCTGATGTATGGCATGTGAAGATCTTCTCCCATTCTGTGAGGGGTCTCTTTGTGTGATAGTTTCTTTGGCTGTGCAGAAACTTTTCAATTTGATGTAGTTCCACTTTTTTTTTTTTTTTTTGCTTTACTTTCTTGCAGTTGGGTTTGTTTCTTCAAAGATGTCCTTGAGGTTTAGGTGGGAAAGTGTTCCACCAATGTTTTCTTTTAAGTTTTTGATAGTTTCTGGTATAACATCCAGGTCCTTGATCCATTTGGAGTTGATTTTTGTTTCTGGTGATATAAGGTGGTTCCGATTCATTCTTCTGCATGTTTCACCCCATTTCCCCAGCACCTTTTATTGAAGAGAGCCTCCTTCCTCCATTTAATACTTTGGGCCTCCTTATCAAATATTAGATGTCCATAGGTTAGGAGATTTAGTTCTGGGCTTTCAATTCTGTTCCCCTGGTCTGTGTGCTTATTTTTGTTCCAGTACCAGGCTGTTTTGATGATTATGGCCTTATAATATAGTTTGAGATCTGGGAGTGTGATGACTCCATTTTTCTCTCTTTTCCTCAATTGTTTTGTCAATTCTAGGTGTTCTGTGGTTCCAGGTAATGATTATAGTTTTTGTTCTATTCTCTTAAAGAAGCTTGGTGAAACTTTGATGGGTATCACATTAAATTTTTATATGACTCTGGGGAGAATATTCATTTTGATGATATTTATTCTTCCAATCCATGAGCATGGGCTGTCTTTCCATTTCTTGTTATCATTTTCTATTTCTTTGAATAGTGACGAATAGTTTTCAATATACTAGTCTTTTACTTCTTTAGTCAGGTTTATTCCTAGGTATTTTATTGATTTTGTTGCAACAGTGAATGGGAATGCTTTCTGGATGTCTTCTTCAGATTTAGTGTTTGCATAAGGAAATGCCACTGATTTTTGTACATTGATTTTGTAAATTGTCACCTTGCTTTATTGCCTAATAACTTCCAGTAGTTTTCTTATGGATTCTTTAGGTTCTTCTATGTATACTATCATATCATCTGCAAATAGTGAGAGCTTGACTTCTTCCATTCCAAGATGTATTCCTTTGATTTCTTTCTGTTGCCTGATTGCTATGGCAAGAACTTCCAATACTATGTTGAAGAGTAATGGTGATAGTGGACATCCCTGTCTAGTCCCTGATCTGAGGAGGAATGCTTTCAGATTCTATCCAATGAGTATGATGTTGGCTGTAGGTCTGCTATATATGGACTCCATTATCTTGAGGAATTTCCCAACTATTCCCATTTTTGTAGTGTTTTGAGCATGAATGGGTGTTGGATTTTGTCAAAGGCTTTCTCTGCATCTATTGAGATAATCATGTGGTTTTTGGTTTTGCTTTTATTGATGTGCTGAATGGCATTGTTTGACTTACGTATGTTGAACCAGCCTTGTATTCCTGGGATAAATCCCACTTTGTTGAGATGAACAATCTTTTTGGTATACTGTTGTATCCAGTTGACCAGAATCTTGTTTAATATTTTGGCATCTATGTTCATCAGAGATACTGGTCTATAGTTTTCATTTTTTGTTATGTCCCTATCTGCTTTTGGTATCAGGATGATGTTGGCTTCATAGAAGGTAGAAGGGAGTGCTCCTGTTTCTTAGATCTTGTGGAAAAGCGTTAGAAGTATAGGTATTAACTGTTTCCGTAAGGCTTTGTAAAATTCGTTTGTGAATCCATCTGTTGTTGGGAAGATTCTTAATAACTGTTTTGATTTCTTTGTCTGTGATTGGTGCATTTAGGTTTTGTAGTTCTTCTTGGCTCAGTTTTGGAAGGGCATATGTTTCTAGGAATTGTTCCATTTCTTCCAGATTCTCTAGCTTGGTGGAGTGTAGTTCTTGATAGAAGTTTCACATGATTTTCTGGATTTCAATAGTGTCAGTTGTGGTATCTTCTCTATCGTTTACAGTTCTATTTATTTGAGTCTTTTCTCTTTTTTTTTTAGTGAGTCTGGCTAGTGGTTTGTCAATCTTGTTTAATTTTTCAAGGAACCAACATTTGGCTTCATTGATCTTTTGTATGGTTCTCTTATTTTCAATGTTGCTTATTCCTGCTCTAATTTTAGTGATTTCTGTCCTTCTGGTTGCTTTAGGGTTCCTTTGTTCCTCTTCCTCTAAGTCATTAAGGTGTGCAGTAAGCTTGTTTATTTGAGCTTTTTCTTGTTCTTTAATATGTGATTATATGGCTATGAGTTTCCCTCTCAGTACTGCTTTAGCTGTGTCCCAGGTAATTTGATAGCTTGTGCCTTCATTTTCATTCGTTTCCAGGAACATTTGAATTTCTTGCTTGAGTGTCTCTCTGACCCAGCACTTCTTAAGCAGTATGTTGTTGAGTTTCCAAATTCTGTGACTTTTAGTAATTTTCTCTTTGTTGTTAAATGTTAGCTTTACTCCACTGTGGTCTGAGAAGATACTTGGGATGACTTCAATGCTCTTGAGTTTGTTTATGCTGTTTTTGTAGCCTGACATGTGGTCTATTCTTGAGAATGTGCTGTGTGGACTTGAAAAGAATGTGTATTCCAGTTTTTTGGAGTGAAGAACTCTGAAAATATCCAGGAGGACTAGTCTGTCCATGTCTTCATTTAATTCTCTTGTTTCTTTGTTGATCTATCTAAGTGTGAAAGTGGGGTGTTAATATCTCCCACTATTATTGTATTACTATTGATGTATTTTTGTAGTTCTTTCAGTAGGTGTTTGATGCATTTAAATGGGCCCTCATTGGGAGCATAGATGTTAATAATTGTTAAATCTTCCTGGTTGAGTGATCCTTTAATCATTATTTAATGGCCTTGCCTAGCTTTTATTAATTTATTTAATTTAAGTCTATGGTGTCAGAGATGAGACCTTCCTTTTTTGTGGTCCATTTGCCTGTATGATAGTATTCCATCCTTTCACTTAAGTCTATGTTTGTCTTGTTGTATCAGATGGGATTATTGCAAGCAGCATATGGTTGGATTGTGTTTTTTTATCCTCCCACTCTTTGCCTTTCAATGGGTGAGTTTAAGCCATTCACATTTATTTATATTATGGATTTAATGTATTGTAGTGCCATTATTCAACAAGTTTCTTATTTGCTCTTATACATGACAAGTATTGTGGTGATGTTCTTGTTTATAAGAGATCTTTTAGAACCTCTTTTTAAATTTATTTTTATTTTTTATTTTTTTTATTTAAGAAAGGATTAATTAACAAAACCATAGGGTAGGAGGGGTACAACTCCACACAATTCCCACCACCCAATCTCCATATTCCACCCCCACCCCTGATAGCTTTCCCATTCTCTATCCCTCTGGGAGCATGGACCCAGGGTCATTGTGGGTTGCAGAAGGTAGAAGGTCTGGCTTCTGTAATTGCTTCCCCGCTGAACATGGGCATTGACTGGTCGGTCCATACTCCCAGTCTGCCTCTCTCTTTCCCTAGTAGGGTGTGTCTCTGGGAAGGTGAGCTCCAGGACACATTGGTGGGGTCTTCAATCCAGGGAAGCCTGGCCAGCATCCTGATGGCATCTGGAACCTGGTGACTGAAAAGAGAGTTAACATACGAAGCCAAACAAATTGTTGAGCAATCATGGACCCAAAGCTTGGAATAGTGGAGAGGAAGTGTTAAGGAGGTACTCACTGCAAACTCTAGTGTACTTCTGCTTTCAGGTATATATTTTGCAGTAGTTTACGGATACGTGTGAACATATGCTCTCTCACACAGAAACTGGTGTATATCTAGGTTTTGGGACTTTGTTAGAAAGTGAACCACCTGAGATGGAATTAGAATATACTATGAAAGGAAAGGTCTCACCCGAGTAATGAAGCTGAAGGGTTGTTATTCCACACGTGAAGTCACTGAATCTTTTTAATATATAGGCTGTGTATTTGATATGCAGACTCTCTCAAAAGCCTAGACCAAGTAGATCAGAAGCATCCAATAGCACAGCTATATACAAGATACTGGGTACTGTACAGCAAACCATAACAAAAGGACTTTTCAAAGTTAACCCAATTAACAAATAATGTGGTGATAACATTAACTATCGATAGTCTTTTTGAACCCTAAGACAGCAGGAACCTCACATCTCCACTATAGAGCCCCTACTTCCCCCAGTCCTGGAACCCTTGGATAGGGCCCACTTTCCCGTATGCCTCTCCCAATCCATATCAAATAATATTGCATCCGCCGATCACAACCTAACCAACACAACGATTACCACCTCAACATGCTTCACCTCAGACTGTGTCCAGAGACTTTTAGAACCTCTTTCAGGGTAGGCTTGGTGATGGTTGCCTCCTTTAATTATTTTCTGTTTGAGAATGTTTTGATCCCTCCATCTAGTTTGAATGAAAGTCTAGCAAGATATTTTATCCTTGTTTGAAACCCTTTTTCATTGAAGACTCGATAGATATCTTGCCATTCTCATTCTGGCTTTTAGAGTTTTATTGAAAATGTCTGATGATAATCTTATAAGTTTTGCCCTGTATGTGACTTTTAATTAGTCTCTTGCAGCCTTTAGGATTCTTTCTTTATCCTTACTTCTTTTCATTGTAACTCTGATGTGTCTTGGTGTCTTCTGGGTTGATTCTGTTTGAGATTCTCTGGGCCTCTTGAATCTTTAAGTCCTTTCTGTTGGTTAGGACTGGGAAGTTTTCTTCTAATATTTCCTCTAGGATGTTTACTTCCCCTTCCTCTCTTTCTTCCACTGGCAGGACAATTATACGAATGTCACTGCTTTTGAGATTATCCCATATGTCTGTTTTGTTGTTTTCAGTATCTCTTAATCTCTTTTTGAGCTCTTTTGCCTCTTTCTTAGTTTTCTGTAGCTCACCCTCTATCTGGCTAATTCTGTTTTCTGCTTCTTTTAATCTGCTTTCCCTTCCCTCAACTTCTTTCTTCAGTTCAGTTACAGTATTAGCTTGTTCTGCTATTTGGCCTTTTAGCTCAGCTATTTCAGTTTTCAGTTCTCTAATTACCTCGAGGTAGCTAGTATTTTCCTTGAGGGTCTCATCTGTTTTTTTCCTAATTTTGATAGCCCTTTCCTCCATAGTTATCTTCATTTCTTTGATTATTAGGTTTACTATTGCTTGCATACTTTTTTTATCCTATGGTTACATCTGGCTAATTTGGAGTTTTTTCTGGGCTCCTGTCTTGATTCATTGTGGTAGCAGTTTTATTTGTCCTTGATTTAACCATTTTTTATTGATGTGTTTTTTATTTTTTCTGTTCTGTCGTTCTTCAGTTGTTGTGTTTTCAGTAGAAGCCATGCTATACTAAATACCTTTATGACAAATGCAGACACCTACTCCTGAAATTACAACAATAGTAACTGAAGGTAGGATTGATGCAGTTTAACCAATACCAGTTAGCCAAACAACACCTCCAATCCAAGAAAAAATAGCAACCAAATCCAAAAGAAAAAGAAAGAGAAAGGAGAAAAGGGAAAACAAGAATAGACAATATGCAAATCTACTGTCCACTGAAAATTCTAGGGTTAGCAAGAGGAAAAAGGGAAGTAGAGAAGAGAGGCACACAAAGAGTCCACTCTGAGTCAAATTTCTTCCCCCAAATAATTCACAAATGAGTATCAGTGAATTCAGAAAGCAAAAGAATAAATAAAAGGAATAAAAGCAGAGAAGAACAAGAAAAAAGAGTGCTGGGAAATTATGCCGATGCAGTCACATCTGCCATGTTGTCTCCTCAGGCTACTGCTAGTTCCCGCAAGAGTTGGGACATTCTCGGAGTGCCTGTTCTACCATGTTATGCCCTCAGGGCATTGTCTATATTCCTGTGATATCCGGAGTGCTTTGGTTACTCCTCTACCCTCCCATTCTCATGAGAGTTATCATCCTATCCTGCAGTGCTATGGTTACTCCTCCCCCTTCCCATTCTCGCAAAAGCTGCTCCTATAAATGCCTTTCTTCTTCCGCACCTCTCTCTCTTGCCAGCACTTCACTCAGGTGTTCAGATGCAGGAAAGGTTACTTCGTGAGGCAGCCATTTTCGCTACCTCCACGTGGCCCAACCTGCTTCTTTAGCACCCAACTCTGAGGTGCCAGCGCAAATAAAGATTTGTGTTTCCTCTTCGCTCTGGGCCCCCTCTCTCTTCTCCGCGGCCTGTGCACAACAACATCTGGCTCAACAACAAGAGCAGTGAAAGGAGAGAGTTTTTTTAAATTAGCTATGAGGAGGGATAAAAGGAGAGGAGAGTGGATTGAAGAAGTAGAGTATAACAGGTTCCTCTCACACTGGATAGACACCCAGTCATTTAGTAATGGAAAAAAACAATAACAGTTAATTTTTGTCAACCTGAAGAAGGAGGGGGGAAGAGACACACACATATATATAATAGTAATAATAAAATAGAATAGAGTAAAAAAAACCTAGCAGTCCGTCTGCAGCTTGGACTGCTCTGGACAGGCTCAGGCAATCTAGGCAAAGAACAGAAATGTCAAAAACAAAACAAAACAAAACAACAACAACAACAAAAATCTCCAGGTAGTCTTTCCCAGGCAGGGTAAGGCTCTGATTGGTCAGGTATTTTGTTGCTCAAATAGAGCTCCAGCCACTTAGAGTAAAAAAAAAGAGAAGGAAATCAAAAAGGAAAAGGATTGGAATGACACCCCTGGTGAGCCAGGAATCTTGGTGAAGAAAATAGCTCAACAGGAAGCTTACTAGGAGTGGCTGTCCAGCCCCTGGGTCTGGTTCTGGGGTGGAGGGAAGGAGTGAGTTTCAGAAATAAACAAAAGATTTCCTTTCTTTTTCCTCAGTTTTCTAACCCAAGAGTGAGCTATAGGACCCCTCTTTGCTGTCACACTTAGGACCCCTTATTCCCTCTCCTGCTGATGGCCTAGTATCCTACCCTATCCAGCGAATCCTAGGTCACAAGCCGCTGCTTGTTGGAGCTCATGCCATCAGCTGCCTCCAAGTCACCATCTTGGCTTCGCCCCCTAGAGTCTTTTTCTTTGGTGCAGTACACCAACTCCAGTCCAAGTACTGCTTTATGTTTTTCCTTCTAATCTTTTTTTTTTTTACTTCTATGAGTGAGATCATCCCATATTAACCCTTTGTTTCTGATTTCACTTAACATGATTGATAGGTAATTTGACCATAGAATCTGATTAATATATAACATGATGCCTCACTTTGGTTTCTCCTCCTGTTAGGGGAAGATTAGGGCTTGAGGGCCTGGAATTCCCAGTTCCGTGGGGACTACCTGAGACTATGGTCATTTTGTTTTTCAGCCTGTATGTCCTAGAAGAGGAAGGAGAGTTTTTAAATATCCCAGGAAATAGTAGGAAGAGTTTTAAGAGAGTACCAGGAAGTAGTAATCATTATAGGAGGGGCTTTAGAAAGATTTCCATACCTGGGGAACAGAAGTCCAATGGGAATGGCAAGTAATCTCAATGAACTAATGAAAAGTTAGAGTCCAGGTGGGATTAAGACTGAGGATAAAACAGGGGAAAGAACTAGAAGAGGGGGCCACACTGTCTGTGTCCCTCCATGGGCCTTGTGTTTCTATGAGTGTGCTATCTGCAGTTCAGTAATAAAATCTGTTCCTGTGCGTAACCTACCTCAGTTATTTCAAACAAAGTTTGCACATATGATCCGTGGATTCTCATGTGGTTCCTATAAGGCAGTATCTTATATGATTCCTCCATAGCAGATCAACAACCTGTGGTGGGAGAGGGCTGGCAGCAGCTGCAGTTAGGCCCCACTTGGACCCAGAACCAGCCTCCCACAACACTCTCATATATGATTTCTCAGATAGCCAGGAGCTACTGCAACCTCTACTGTAGTGACACTGGAATGGTGGAACTGGATTTTGTGCAGAGTGGTGAGTGTGGGAGAAATGATGGGGAGTCAGGCGGTAGCGCAGCAGGTTAAGCGCAGGTGGCGCCAAACTCAAGGACTGGCAAAAGGATCCAGGTTTGAGCCCCCGGCTCCCCACCTGCAGGGGAGTCGCTTCACAGGCGGTGAAGCAGGTCTGCAGGTGTCTGTCTTTCTCTCCTCTTCTCTGTCTTCCTCTCCTCTCTCCATTTCTCTCTGTCCTATCCAACAACAATGACATCGATAATAACTACAACAATAAAACAACAAGGGCAACAAAAGGGGAATAAATAAATAAATAAAATTTAAAAAAAAAAGAAATGGCCTACATGAGTCACCACTCTTATTTTCACTGCATTCACATTATTCTCACAAGAGTATTAGGAAGATGGGTCCTGAAAGTGAGGCAGCTTGGAACGTTCCTACTCATGACCACAGAATGTGAGCTCAGATCTACGGGGATGCAGAGGTCACATAGGCTCCTTAGCTGAATATGGGCCCCAGATCACATCAAATCGATGGGGTTTGTAGTCAACAATATTTATACCCCTTTCCCATATTTGGGAGCTACTCTCTTCCCTAATCCAGCTTTCTGTTGCTTTTTCCAGCAATGACAACATCTCCCCAGATAATATCTTAGATCCACCTGCATATCAGATGTCAGGCTCAAAAAACAAAAAAACTAGTATAGTCATGGGCCCATTGGAATATAACTAAAATATGCCTACTAACTACAAAACGGAGACCACCCCAACTATTCACCTGAACAATTCTAGCCTTTAGATTCATGATTAGTCAACAATTTGTTTGGCTTTATATGTTGACTCTTTTTTCAGCCACCAGGTTCCAGATGCTAAGATGATGCCAACTGGACTTCCCTGGGCAGAGGACCTCACCAATGTGTCCTGGAGCCCTGCTTCCCCAGAGCCCCACCCCACTAGGGAAAGAGAGAGACAGGCTAGGAGTATGGATCGACCTGTCAATGCCCATGTTCAGCGGGGAAGCAGTTACAGAAGCCAGACCTTCCACCTTCTGCATCCCACAATGATCTGGGGTCCATACTCCCAGAAGGTTAAAGAATAGGAAAGCTATCAGGGGAGGGGAGGGGATGGGATACGGAGTTCTGGTGGTGGGAATTGTGTGGAGTTGTACCCCTCTTATCCTATAGTTTTTGTCAGTGTTTCCTTTTTATAAATAAAATTTTTTAAAAAAGAGTGAGTAATTAAGACATAGCTCTTCTCTGGTCCTAAAATCTGAGCCATAATTGCAATCTGTGATGTAAATCAAATTCAAGAAATGGTATGAAGGGAGGGCATTGTCTCCTGAAGAGACCTCCTTCTGGGAAGGATAATCTGACTTGGTGGCCTAGAGAAGATTTCCTTGGTTTATGATCATAGAGCCTGTGTCAGACAGCTGGCCCCATGTCTTGTGTCCTGAGGGTGCTTCAGAAGGCCACTGAGTATGACTTGGTGAACAATGAGGGAAAAGAGAACATTGGCATGTTTTATCTCTGCATGGCACTCACCAGACTGTGGCAGATGTATGTGTGGGGCACAAGGGTGAGCACAACAACTGATGTCTCTGGTCTCACTGAGGTGATGAGAAATTCTATAACAAGGTTAAGTAAAAGGTTACAGAGGAATAGCAAAAGTGGTTTCTTAGAGGAGTAATCCCTGATGTAAACAGAACATCTAGTCCTCACTCAGTGACCTTCTTGTTTATGGTCCATCATATCTAACTTTCTGATGAGTTTGGATTGTGGTAGTGATAGACAAGAACAGTGGTCATGGAAAAGAACAACAAAGTGGCTCAGTTTGCAGCATCTCATTTCACATCACCTCTCTCAGTTTCAGTATCATTCCTATAGTCAGTCATTGTACACTATGCTTGTATTTTCTGCTTGTATATTAGTACTTTCTTGTGTAGCCTATAGTACAGTTTATTCCCAATATTTATATTACAGTACACTATGGGATAAACATTTAAAATACACTTAAAATGTTACAAATGATTCAAAGGTGACATTAATCTAAAAGTAGTTGACAAACCTACTCTCAATACAGTGCATTATATCTGAAATACCTATGAGGAATAGTTTTTCATTTATTGACAAATTCATTTATTGACCAGGGTTCAAGGACAGAACCCAGAACCTGTTTACTAAGTGAAGTTGACTTGCACTGAAGCATTGATAAGCAGATGCTAGACAGGTGAAAGCAGGTGGGAAAGTTAGAATTAGGAGCTAAGATGGAAGATCTGAACCCAAAGAGGCAGGCAGTGACGAACCATGGATGCCTTGTGAAGGGAGTTGGACATTATCCTTAGGGCAGTAGGGAGCCATAGAATGGTTTGCCTTTGGACTGAGATTTGCTTTTCAGAAACATTGTTGTGATAGTAACATGCAAGGTGGCTTAAAAAAGGGTGATTCTGGAATCTGGGAGCTCAGGAGAGTTGATAGTGAACTAGTTAAACTAGTTATAATGGGACTGGAGAGAAATGGATGGATTTTAGGAATATTCAGAAGGTAGAAAGGTACTCTGAGTAGACAGATGTGGACATTGATGGAAAATAAGGAGTCAAGGATGATGTCTTTGAACAACTTGATGGCTGTGATAGGGGTATAGTGTAATGTTTATATGAAGCCAGATGACCTGGACTTTAATTCTGTTCTGCCATTGGCTGTTTGACTTTGGACAAGTTAATTAACCCCTCTGTAGTTCATTGTCCTGACCTATAAAATGAGGGTATTAATTTTGCAGATTCAGTGAGATGATTCATAGGAAGGACATTGAACCATGTCTGGAGCACTTGTTGGTGTTCAATAAATATAGTCTATTATTAAAGATAGCAAAGAACAGTGATAAGTTTCACAGGAAAGATGAGTTCAGTTCTGGGCAAACCAACTTCAGGTTATTTGTAGGACACACAAGTAGAAATTAACCATTTAAGCATGAAGCTAGAGATATATGGGTTTGAAATATTAAGTCTATATCATCTGAAATATAAAGTTGAGAGTAATTACTACATATCAGTTGATAGTCATTGAAACATTTGGAGATTGTGCAGGGTGAATTTGTAGATTAGGAAGAACAGAAAGTCAAGAGAATGCCCAACATTTGTGGAATTTGCAGTGGTAAAATAGTTTAGTGAGAAGGCAGAGCAGCAGCCAGACTGACAGGAGAGAAATCAGAAGGAAGTACAGCACCACAGAAGCTATGATGGGAGAAATGTTTCAAGATGGAGCCAATGACCAACGGTCACAATGCTTTGGAGAACCTGATAGACTAGGGCTGAGAAACTACAATGGGGTTAGCTCTGAGGATATCTTTGGTAAGAATTACTGTAGGGAAGTGGTAGGTTTGGGTGTCACATTAAATTGGGTTGAAGAACAGGAGTGAGGAAGTGGAGACAGTAGGTGTAGAGAGCTCTTTCTGGAAGGTTTTCTGTGAAAGTGAAATGAGAGAAGACCACTAAGTGCTGTGGGAACAGGGATGGTATTTTTGAAGGATAATATGGAAGAAGTCTACAGTAGAGAGTGATAGATGGGAGATACCAGTGAGGGCATGATGCTGTCTGAAGCTTTAAGTCCCTGGTAGTGTGGGAGAAGATGGGATGAATCCTGTGGGCCAGGGGGTCACTCTCAGGCAGGAGGAATCACGAGAGAAAAAGAAAAGAATATCAATGTGCTGAATGAACTTCCAGATTTCCTTGCGGAAAGTTCTTGCCTGCTAGCTTCTCATTTTTCTGTAAAATCTGACTAGGGGAATGTGGCAAGGCCAGAGGGTGTGAAAGAGTGGAAGTTATGGTGTTCAGAAAGCCACTGGAAAGAATGGAAGAGAGGGAGAGAGAGCACAACTGGGGCATAAAGAAGGGTCATCCAACCTTATTGTAGATCTAGTGGAGGTCAAGTGCTTCCCATCAGTAAGGCTAGGTGATTCCTCTAAGCAGTGCTGAGGTAGGAGCAGCAAGGGTAGACATTTGAACTGATTTAGGACTTGTGAGTAGTTCAGAATGTTTGACTTGTAGTTCAGTTCCTCTTGGCTTCAGAAGTTCCTGTTCTTGCTGATGCCTATACTATTTCTCTTTTTTTCTACTCTGTTTAATAGCTTCTTCTTCACTCAGGGCTCTTAGATCACCTGTGGCTTCGGCCTTGTGTGCATGCATACATGAATGCATGCATGTAAGTGTGTGTTAGCTTTTGCTTCTATGATTGAGGACCTACTTCATATTTCAGATTTAGATTCCACAGGAAATTGAGTGATTCCATCTGTCATTATCTTCTATCTTTATCAGATAGCTCAGGCCATCCCTAGGCTACTACACAACCAGTGAATTTTTTGCCTTGAGTTAGGAACCTATGTCTGATCTAGTCAGCTGTATCTAGTGTCAAGACACACACACACACACACACACACACACACACACACACACACACACACACACACACACACACACACACACACCGTAAGTGCTGTATTTAAGACAAGCAGAATGGCTATGAATTTGGGCTCTGGAACTTACGTGCTTTTGCTGGAATTCAGGATTGTTCCTTTTACAATATGACTTTGAGCAACTTCCTTCACACCATTGTTACCCCCTCCTCATTTCATCATTTTTAAATTGGGTTCAACAAGGATATCTGCTTTTTAAGATCTTTGTGAGAACCAAATAATATACAATGGCACAGTACCTGATACATAATTATTTACCTGTAAACCTTAACTTATTTTTAAACTTTCTTTTTAATGTTTTTATTTACTGACTTTATCTTGGATAGAGACAGAGAAATTAAGAGGAAAGGGGAGAGAAGGAAAGGAAGAGAGAGGGAGAGTGAGAGAGAGAGAGAGAGAGAGAGAGAGAGAGAGAGAGACCTGCAACACTTCTTCACCACTTATGAAGCTTGCCCCCTTGAAGTTGGGGACTGGGAACTTAAATCTGGGTCCTTGAGCACTGTATTGTGTGTGCTGAACTAGGTGTATCAGCACTCAGACCCTGTAAACCTTAATTTCTTATTACTACTATAACTTCTACTCCTACTCCTGCTGTTTAATTGACTGTAAAGGCAGGCATACAGTATCTAACAGACATTTGGACAAGACATCAGGGGAGGCAGGATTTGACAGTCTTTTTCCCTTCACATCAGCTCTTTGCCATTTTTTTAATCTTCTGACTTTTTTCCAAGGAATATTTTCATCCTTTGGGCTCTAGAGACCTGAAAACTTTGGACCACTGTATTTGCTATGAGCTGAGGACTGAACTTCTAGGTCTGCTCATTGTCAGCTGAGAAGGAATTCTGGCAGTTTAACTTCTCAGACTCAGTCCTTGGACTTTATGAGTCATGATCCTTTTATGCTAAGCTTTGCTCAGATATGGAAAAGGGCAAAGGGAATGGGGATCTAGTGAGGGGAGGAAAAGAAGGAGGGAAGCAAAAATTTGGCTACTTCCTGAGTTTGTTGCTTGATTCAAGTTATAGGACTCTTTCTTAGTGTTCTGGTGAAGGGATCTGAGGCACCACTGTCACCACAATGGTCCACAGAGCCTGAGATGTCAAATATGTGAGCAACACCCTACCAGATAGCTAGTAGGCATATTTTAGTTATATTCCATTGGGCCTGTGGCTATACTAGTTTTTTTTTATTGTCTAGGGATATGATGTCATGGCTGGAAAAGGGACAGAAAAGAGTAGCTCCCTAATATGGGAAAGGGGTATAAATATTGTTGACTGTAAACCCCATCTATTTGATTTGGTCTGGGGCCCTTCTTTCCTCTTTCCTTTCCTTTCCTTTCCTTTCCTTTCCTTTCCTTTCCTTTCCTTTCCTTTCCTTTCCTTTCCTTTCCTTTCCTTTCCTTTCCTTTCCTTCCCTTCCCTTCCCTTCCCTTCCCTTCCCTTCCCTTCCCTTCCCTTCCCTTCCCTTCTCTTTCCTTTCTTTTTGTTTGTTTCCTTCTCTCCCTTCTTTCCTTAAGGAATAATGCCTTTTAGATGATTGAATTTAAGTGATAATTATATTTTTCTAAAACAAGTTAAAATAAACAATAACGGTTGAGGTTAAAGATGTTTAGCTATGGGACCGGGTGGTGATGCAACTGGTTGAGCGCACGTTTCAATGTGCAATGCCCTGGACTCAAGACCATGGTCCCCAACTGCAGGGGGAAGGCTTTGTGAGTGGTGAAGCAGTGCTGCAGGTGTCACTCTGTCTCTCTCCCTCTCTATCTCACCTTTCCCTCTCGATTTCTGGCTGTCTCTATCCAATACATAAATATAGATAATAAATCAAAAAAATTAAAAAGATGTTTAGCTGAAATTATTCAATTATTACCAGTGGCATGACCACCATTCTAGAAAACAATTCATATGCAAGCCTATAGTGAGTGGAAGCAATAATACCTTTCAGGTCAATTTTATGTACCAATTATATTTTTTATAAAACCTATCAAAATTAACAACTTGAACTTAAAGAGGTTTCACATTACATTACCTAAAATGGTTTCATTTGACACCATTACCCTGACTGCCATATCTGAGGGCCAACAGTGGATAATAGAGCAGGCAACCACTGTTCCCTGATTATGGGATATTTATAGGATCACTATGTCTATAAATAATAGGCTTTTTAAATCCATTCCCTCTCCTTACATCAGCAATTTGTATTCTTTCCTAAAGGGAAAAAAATCTTTACCCATCTGAGTCAGGCTACAGGGAAGAGAGACAGAAAAGAGATAACTTTCCCTTTTTTATTTTTATTAGTGATTTAATATTTATTTACAAAATTATGAGATAATAGGTGTATAATTTCACATCATTCTCATCACCAGAGTTCTGTGTCCCCATTCCCTCCACTGGAAACTGCAATAATTCTCTCAAAGTCACAGATATGGGATGACTATTATTTCTATAACTGTACTTATATATATTTGTCCATTTTTTCCTATGGTCCTGCCTTCTCTAAGTCACGCCTACAACTATTGCTACTTCCAAATATCCTTGCTTTTTTTTAATTTATAAAAAGGACAAAACTATAGGACAAGTGGGATACAACTCCACACAGTTCCCACCACTAGATCTCTGTATCCCCTCCCCTCCCCTGATAGCTTTCCTATTCTTGAACTCTCTAGGAGTATGGACCCATTGTCATTGTTGGATGCAGAAGGTGGAAGGTCCGGCTTCTGTAAGAATTCTATCCCTTTCTCTCTTCTACTTCTGGTACCCTTGCAATATAGGTGTTATTTCTCTTCATGTTATCCCATAACTTGGTTATTATTTCTTTATTTTTTAGTACTTTTTGCTACTTGACTTGGATGGCTTCCTTTTTTATTTTTATTTACTTATTACTGTATAAATAAAGCTTCACCATTCATGAATCTTTCCCTCTGCAGGTGGGGATCAAGGGCTTGAACCTGCATCCTTGTGCACTGCTTATTAATGTGTATGCTTAACCAGGTGTGCCACTGCCTGGCCCCTCTTGGGTGACTATCTACCTACTTACCTACCTACCTATCTACCTATTTGTCTGTCTGTCTGTCTGTCTATCTATCATCTCTTTTTAAGAAAATTAAAAAATTCTTATTTGAAGAAACATTAGCCACAGATTTCTTCAGACTGAACAAGGAGATACATTAAGCCTCATATCCAGGAAGTTCTAAAAAGCTCCAAAAAAAATCAAAGAATCCAAACCTAAGTTCACCAACATAAGTAACAATTACAAATGAAAAGAAAAAAGCTAAAGAGAGAGACAGGGCTGGGTGGTGGCGCACCAGGATGAATGCACACGTTAAAGTGCACAAGGACCTGGGTTCATGCCCCCAGTCCCCACCTGCAGGGGGAAAGCTTTATGAGTGGTTAAACAGGTCTGCAGGTGTCACTCTGTCTCTTTTCCTCTCTGTCTCTCCCTTCCTCTCAATTTCTGGTTATCTCTATCCAAGAAACAAATAATAAAGATACTAAAATTAAAAAGGTAAAGAGAGAAATTTAAAAGCAGCTTTAGAAAAGCAAAACAGTTGTCTATTAGGGAAATTTCATCAGACTACCAGCTGATTTTCCCAAAAGAATTTTGAAAAGACTGACAGGATATTTATAAATTTTTTCGTGCAAAAGATCCCATCCAAGAATATAATATTCATCTTGGTTTGAAGGGATGATGATGAGATTTTGCAGACAATCTTTAAAGAAACTCACTAAGATTAAATTATTCCTACAAGAAATACTAAAGGGACTTATATAAATTACCTCTCTAATATGGAGTAAATAAAGAAAAATAACAAGGGAACAAGCAAAGTCAAATGAAGACAAACCTTTGGACTTTGCAGAACTGAGGTTATCAAGAGAAGTTGAAAGGTGAATTGCAATGGTGGAGGGCATCTAGTGAACTTCAGTGGAGGAATGTTATTGTTTTGGTGGTAGGTGAAGTGTGGTAACACATTTTGAAGAGGAGAAATTGTACTTTTAAAGTATTGTCTTGCAAACTAAGGTTACCTCAAAACCAAATGAAAGTAATTGCAAAATGTAAGAAGCATAAAATTGAAAACTATTTTATTGAGGAAAATTAACATATAATAAACTGGGCATATTTAAAGTGTGTAATTCAATAAATGTTGGTGTATGCATGCATTCATGGGGGAAAGAGTGTTTCCATTTCCTTTGTAATCTAGTTGATGTGTAACAAAGTATTATGCACATGTAGGTACAGTTGGGTAGGCTTTTGGTTGTAAGTAGCAGAGAATTTAATCTATACTGATTTAAACAAATAGAAGTTGAGCTTTGACATTATAGAATGTATTGTCATTTTCCATTTGTGACTATTAGTGGGTTACAATCTAACCGGATTTTAAGATTAGACTGTTTAGTTCTACTTCACATTTATTACCAAAGTCCTGTGTCATTATCCTCCCAGCTCCCAAAGATAACTCTCATAATTCTCACAAGTCCTAGAAACAGTTTGCTTCCCCCCCCTTTTTTTTTGCAAGTTTATGTGTATCAGTTCTCTAGATTCCACATATGAGTGAAACCATTTGGTAGTTGTCTTTCATTTCTTTATTTATTTCTGCCAGTATAATCTCCTCCAGTTCTCTTATTTTTGACCCAAAGAACACAATATCATTTTTTATTACAGGGTAGTATTCCATGGAATATATATATATATATATATATATATATATATATATATATATATTACATAACTTCTTTATCCGGTCATTTGTTGATGGCTATTTAGTCTGCTTTCACTCTTTGGTTATTGTGAAAAATGCAGCTATGAACATAGGGGTGCATATGTCCATTTGAATTAGTGTTTGAGTGTTCTTTGTGAGGTGAACGTGATGACCACTATACTCTGGAAACAATTAAGTGTCCTTTGTATAAATGCCTAAGAGTGGTATTGCTGAACCATAAGGCAATTCCAATTTTATTTCTTTAAGGACTTTCCATGCAATCTTCCAAAAGAGTTGCACCATACATAATAGAAGTTTAGAGACAAGTGCTGCCATTTAGAGTGAATTTGTTCTCATACTCATATGTGTTGCCTCAAGGTCAGGAGATGATTTCTGGGTGGCTGGGCGATTGCACACCTGGTTAAGTGAACACATTACCATGTGCAAGGATGCAGGTTTGAGCCCTAGCTCCCCACTGAGGGCACTTCACTAGCAGTGAAACAGGTTTGCAAGTGTCTACCTTTCTTCGTCTCTATCCCCCCTCAATTTCTCTCTGTCCTATCAAATAAAATATAGTAATTAAAAAATAAAAACCAAGGGTGTGGCTTGGCATGGGTTTAACCAATCACGGTTTATTACATGGCAGTTATTTAGGCATGGCAAAGAGGCAGACATTGGTTAGTCCTTATGGGCGGAGAGGCATGAGTTTTTTTTTCCTCCAGGGTTATTGCTGGGGCTCAGTGCCTGCACTACGAATCCACTGCTCCTGAAGTCTATTTTTTCCCCTTTGTTGCCCTTGTTTTATCTTTGTGGTTATTATTATTGTTGTCGTTGTTGTTGGATAGGACAGAGAGAAATCGAGAGAGGATGACACCTGCAGACTTACTTCACCACTTGTGAAGAGACCCCCCTGCAGGTGGAGAGCCCGGGGTTTGAACCAGGATCTCTATGTCGGTCTTTGTGCTTTGCACCATGTGTGCTTAACCCGCTACTCTACCACCTGACCCCCTAGGCATGACTCTTAAGCTAGTTTTATCAGAGCTGAACTACACGTGTACTGATCCTGGGAGGAGAGGCCATGGCAGGTCCTAGGAAGTGGAGCTAGCACCCAGCTTGCTGGAAGAGAAGGAGCCAGGAAAATGGCTCTGCAGCAGAGTTCAGCCACATATGTTTAGTCTCCTGGGAAAGGAGGCATGACAGGGGTCCTAGGGAAGGACAGCTTATAGAAAAAGAGGTCGACTTCCACTGGCGTACACTTAAGACCAGTTCTTCAGCCTGACATCAGCTATATGCTAATTATGTCCCAAAATCTGTGCTGTGTTACAAAAATAAAATTGAACAGAAAAAAGGAAAAAAATGTCTGCCGAGAGTAATAGATTCATAGTGCTAGCATTAAGCCCCTTGTGCCAATAAAACAACAAGAAGATGATTGCTATATCTTTGTATTCCAGAAGAAAGAAAGGAGGAGGACAAATGTCAGCGATTGAAGTTGGGTCTCTCTTCCCTGATAGGAAAGAATCTTTGTCAGATACTTGAATAAACAGAAGACCTGTAAGCAAGCAAGAAACCAGGAGTGTCTATCAAATCACACACACACACACACACACACACACACACACACACACACACACACACACACACACACACAGCTGGTTTAGAGAAATGAGTGACTTGCTCTAATTTTGAGTTACTTTCTCAGACTTGCATGGTCTGAAACAAAGAGGTTTTCAGAAAGTTATCTCTGTGATCAGAGAATGGCACATGTGTGTCCCGTGTGTCCCAGATTCTCAGTTGGAAGGTCAGAGTGAATATGTGGGCTCTCTCAGCTTTGCTTCTCTCATTTTGAGGGAAGGACCTGGGCAGACTGGTGCTGCCCCATTTAGTTACTGCTGGATGAGTAGTTTATCCCTGTGACTCTACTTCAAATACTGAGGGGGAGTGAGTGGAGATACATGCTTTCCCATGGAAGAAGTCACCCCTGTTTTGGATCTTTGACTTTTATGTGCTTTTTAAGGTAGCTTTGAAATTGAGTTTGCATCCAAAGAAAAAAGTTCAGGAGATAAATTCTCTGTAGTTCAGGTGAAGCTTAAGAGTGGAGATGGGACAACCAACATCTTTTCCTTTTATCACCATGAAGGCAGAAGGATTAAGATAGAACTTGGACATAAGTACCTTCTTTACTCCATCTTGGATGGAGCTTGGAGAAATTGTGTTAAGTGAGATTAAGTCAGAAACAAAAGGATGAATATGGGATGATCTCACTCATAGACAGAAGTTGAAAAATAAGATCAGAAGGGAAAGCACTAAGCAGAACTTGGACTGGAGTTGGCGTATTGCACCAAAGTAAAAGATTTTGGGGTGGGATGGGGTTCAGGTACTGTAATATGATGGCAGGGGAGGATCTAGTTGGGGTTGTATTGTTATGTGGAAATGTTACGCATGTACAAGCTATTGTACTTTATTGCCAACTGTAAACCATTAATTCCCCCAATAAAGAAATAAAAAAATAACTTGGACTTAGGTGTGTATAGACATCTTTTGATGAATGCTTGAAAGCATTATGTTAAATGAGTTAATCCATAAGGAGAAGAATGAATATTAGGTGCTCTCATCCTTATCTATAACTTAAGAAACAAGGACAGAAGGGAAAAACACAAAGAAAACGTAGACTGGGTATGGTGTATTGCACCAAAATGAAGGACTCAGGAAAAGGAGGACAGGGAGGGGGCTGAAGTGGTTCTTTGGGTGTCCTGCTACATGATAGTGGAAAAGCACATAAATTGGGGATGGGTATTTTTCAGACACATATCATGGGAAAATGAGAAACTGCGTCCATGTATCAACAACTGTAGTATAAACTATCTACTCAATAAAATATTAAGAAAAGATAGAACTTGAGCTAGATCTTAGGTCTTTTCTCTGCTAGATGAAACAGGGTATTGAGTTTGGATAGAGACACTTAGATTCTGCATGTCTTCCTCATTCTGCTTCACTACCTTTTCCTTGGTTTGCAGTCAACAAAGCATTTTGATGGAAAACTTCACTCCCATTCCAGAACAGTGTATATTACTGTGTGGAAACCCAGTATGAGTTCCTCCCTGAGGTTTCTTGGCACAGTCTATATGCTCCTCCCAGCCATCCAAGGTTTATACTGTAAATATCTAGATGAGTGAAAAAAAGAGTCAGATCTCCAACTTGGGACTGGTCTGCTAGAGCCTGAGCCAAGGGTGTGTTGTTGATACAGAAGATAGCTCTCTCCCAAAAGTTTGCTGAAGGGGTTGATTTTTGCTGTGTCAGGTTTTTCAGCTTAGCTCAAGAGACTGAAGGTGGGAGGGAAGCAGAATGGGTGTGTATGTAGGATAACAGAAGGGAGAGACTTGTTTTTCTCTTTTCTTGACCAGTTACTACCCAACAATGACTGCATTTATTAAGTACCTGGGCTGTACTCTCTCATTTAATCCTCAATGGTGTGACAAAATACTTATAGTATATTTCCATTTACTGTTGGGGAAATGGGCTTACAGAGCACTTAGCCAGAGTTACTTACTGAGGGTATAAGAAATTCAGGACTCATTGAATATCAATATATTGAACTGTCTTCTGTGAGGCAAGCCTTGTGCTGGGTGCTGAATAAAACTAGGTCGCTACCTTCAGCAGCTTGCAGGTGTGTGTGTGTGTGTGTGTGTGTGTGTGTATGTGTGTGTGTGTGTGTGTGTGTGTTTTATAGATAAGTAAACAAATAGAGACAATACAGGCTGGCATGTGCTATATGGAGAAGAAACCAATACTATAGGAGCACAGAAAAATGGTACCTATCACAACCAGAAGCAGGAGGGGGTAGTCAGCAAAGGCTTTTCAGAAGAGATGATGTTTGACCTGAATCAGGAGGAGGAGTAGGAGTCAGTCTAGGTAAGGCCATGGGGGAAAAATAGTGGTTCAGACAAAAGGTATAGCATCACAAAGGATCATAATCAAGAGTGAGCAGTGTTTTGTAGAAACAGCTGAGAATGAATGATTTGTGCCTGGAACAGGCTGACAGAGAAGACTGAGAAGATAGGCAGGGATTATTAGGGTATAAACTCTGGGACCCATGGGAAGGCATTTGGATTCCACTCTACATGTGATGAGGAGCCGTGGCAGAACTTTGAACAGGGATGTGATGCAATCTGATTGGTATACCCTTTGGCTCAATTTAGCCACCGTGTGGAGAATGGGTTATAATGGAATTGGAATGGGAGTAGGAATGTTAAAATGATGACTTAACTCAGGCTGATAGAACCAAGGGAAACAGATTTGGAGTTTCTATTTCAGTTAGAGCTAACAGCACTTCCTGATGGATTTGAGGTAGAAGGAGGCAGGTCAGGTTAGTTGGACTCTGAAGACAACCCCCCCCCTTTTTTTTGTTTCTTGCAACCAGACTTGAGATCTGGAGTGTAAAGCCACTGGAAAATGAATACTACATCCTTGCTTGCCATTTAACCAATAGTACAGGAGGATTTGCTGATTTATTTAAGCAAACACTTTATACACATATGATACCTTACCATGTACTTAATAGTATTTAAGTATTTTTATAAATATTTACTTATTTAATGCTTTTCATGATTGCTTATATTATCTCAGTTTTCCAGAGGCAGAAACAGAGGCACAGAGAGTTAAGCAACTTGACCAAGGTCATACAGCATCAGCAGAGCTGATGCTCTAACTTCAGTAGGCTCACTCCAGAGCTCTACACTGCTCACTGCCTCCTTTATTCAATTAAAAATTATTGGGGGGGTTAATGGTCTATAGTAAACATTGAATAAAGTTGTTGGTTTATGTGAAAATTTTCTCAGTTTTCTGCAAAACACACTAATCCCCAGCCTAGGTCCTTCCTCCACCATCATCCACCAGGACCTCAAAATCCCCGCCCTGAAAGTCCTTAACTTTGGTGCAATAAACTGAATTTGTTCAGTTTTTCCCCTTTTTTCCTCAGTAGAGACAGAAATTGAGAGAAAAGAGAAGAGAAAGAGAGAGAGAGAGACAGAGACAGAGAGAGAGACCCTTGCAGTACTGCTTTACTGCTTGTGAATTCTCCTTCTGCAGGTGGGACAAGGTGTTTGAACGTGAGTCTTTGTTCATGGTAATGTGTGCGCTCTACCAGATTTTTGGGGTGTGTGTCATTCATTTAATGGTTCGTTTATCCATATATTAAATATGTAATTACTGAAGATGTTATATGTGTTAGGAATTAAAGGTAAAGTGACCCACAAAACCAGATCCAGTCTCTGCCTTCATGGGGTTCCCAGTTGAGTGGAGGAGAAGGATATTACCCAAATAGTTACACAAAAGTATAATTGTTAAGGGGTCCTATACCAGGGCATTTGACCTAGTCGGAGAGGACATAGAAAGCTTCTATAAGGAAGAAATAATTGAATTAAACTATGGAAAATGAAGAAAAACTAATTAGGGAAAGAAGGGAAGAAATAGCCGGCTGGTGAAATACTTCACTAGGTCTGTGCACTGCTTTGCTATGTATACAGCCCAAGTTAGAACCAGATCCTCATCACATTGAAGGAAGCTTCTGTGTTATGGTTTCTTTTTAATTTTTTATTTATTTTTCTATTTTTAATTATTTTTATTTATTAGATAGAGACAGCCAGAAGTTGAGAGGAGGGAGAGATAGAGATGGAGAGAGAAAGAGAGACACCTGTAGCACTGTTTTACCACTTGCAAAGCTTTCCCCCTGCAGGCAGGGACTGGGGCCTTGAACCTGGGTCCTTGCACTCTGTAATATGTGTGCTCAACCAGGTGCACCATCACCTGGCCCCATGCTATGGTTTCTTTTTTACATTTTTTTCTCTCCCTCTCTCCCTCTTTCTCTCCCTCTCCCTTTTCCTTTCTCTCTCCCTCTCCCTTTCAGTCTATATTTGAATAAATAAGGAAAGGAACAGTATTACAAGCAGAAGAAATAGTACATATAAGGGCCCTGTGGTGGGTGATAACAGGGAGTATTCAGGGATTGAAAGAATGCCTGTATGGCTGGAGTAGTGACAGGGAGTGTGTGTGAGGTGATCTGCAGCCCATACACAAGGCAAGTTCTGCAGGCCATTTTTCATTTTTTGCTCTTGAATGTCTTTAAGCAGGGGATGACATTTTCACCTCTGCATTTTGATCCGATCCCTCTAGCCACTTTGGCTTTAGTGTGGAAATTGGCTTGGGGGAGTCCCAGATGAAAACCAGATTACTTGGGGGCCATTGATAAGTCCCAGGGCAAGACTTGGAACAGTGGCTTGGATTGGGTGGTAACTCTGGGGCAGTGGAAGGACTGAAGAGCTACTGAAGATGGCAAATCAGTCAGAGCTGGGTGGTGGCATACTTGGTTGAGCACACATGATACAATGTACAAGGACCTGGGTTTAAGTCCCCAGTCTTCACCTGCAGGAGGGAAGCATCAGAAATGGTGAAGTAGGGCTGCAGGTGTCTCTCTGTTTCTCTCCCTCTCTCTATCCCCCTTCCTTCAATTTCTATTTCTATCAAATAAAGATAATAAAAATTTTTAAAAAGAGATGGCAAATCAGTAGAATATGGTAAGATATGAAGTGTGAAGATTAAAGAGACAGAGATGTCAAGAAAGACTATGGTCTCTGTCTTTCACACCTAGGCAAAGAGATGGGGGTTATATTCTGGAAAGCCTGGAAGAGGAATGGCTTCCATGGGGAAAGATTCTGTGCTCAGCTCTGGGCATACTGATTTTGAGGTGCCATTGAAACTTTCAAGAGCAATGGTCAAATCCATAGGATTTAGTGCATCATTGTCAAATATTGATGTTTATTTGAAATGAGATGTAAAGCTATTTCAAGAATTTGAAAATATTATTTTGAATTATTTGATAATTTACATTTAGGAATTATTTGGTTGACATTTAGGAATTATTTGATATGATTTACAGTTAACAGTATCATTCGACAGCTGTGCTACGAACAAGATAGGAGATGTGGGTTAGTGTAAAATGAGCAGTGATTCAGCTAATGCCGTTGTCTAGTTGAGCGAGATAGAGAGGCATGTCTTGTATAAAAGTTGAAGCAGTGAAGATAAGAATGCAATTTTGCAGAAAGAACTAATAGTATTTGTAAGTAGATTGAGTCCAGGATAGAATAAGAATAGAAGGGTCATGTGCAGTGGAGAAGCAATTACAGAAGCCAGACCTTTTACCTTCTGCACCCCATAATGATCCTGGGTGCATGCTCTTAGAGGGATAAAGAATAGGAAAGCTTTGAAGGGAGTGTGTGGAATATGGGACTCTGGTAATGGTAATTGTGTGGAATTGTACCCCTCTTATCCTATGGTCTTGTTGATTTTTTTATTTTATGAATGAATTAAAATTTTTTAAAAAACAGAGGAAAAGCAGGGCCTAGTCGAGAAGTGGGATGTTTGGTGTGAGGTAGATGCTCTGATGGGAGCTAGGAGTTTGTGAGACCATTTTTTCTGACTGCCTTTCTCAGTAAAATAGAAGATCATTAGCTCAGCAAAACAATGGGTGAAAAGACCTGAGAACTTTAGGGAAAGAGAAAATATAGGAAATCATCATCAGAGAGTGGATGGCAGATCAGGGGAATATAGTATGAACACATGACAACAGTAAGGAAGGGTTCAAAATTAGGTATCATGAATTTAACATGAGATCAGACAGCACAATTTTGTGTTTAACTCCAGCTAAATTGAGATTGTAGGTAAAGGGATAAACAAATTGAGCATTTGAATTCAACCAGGACTTAGATTTTTTTTTTAAGTAGCCATGGTGGAACCTGGTGCATCTCCACCATGAGATGCTTCTGACCAGGAGAAGCAGCAACAGCCAAAGAGCTCGAGTTCCGGCTGGCTGTAGTTTTTTTTTTTTTTTTTTTTTATTTCTTTATTGGGGAATTAGTGTTTTACATTCGACAGTAAATACAATAGTTTGTACGTGCATAACATTTCTCAGTTTTCCATATAACAGTACAACCCCCACTAGGTCCTCTGTCATCCTTCTTGGACCTGTATTCTCCTCCCCTACCCACCCCAGAGTCTTATACTTTGGTGCAATACGCCCATTCCACTTCAGATTCTACTTGTCTTTTCTTGTCTGATCTTGTTTTTCAAATTCTGCCAGAGAGTGAGATCATCCCATATTCATCCTTCTGTTTCTGACTTATTTCACTGAAAAAAAAGTGATTTTTTCAAGGTCCATCCAAGATCGGCTTAAAATAGTGAAGTCACCATTTTTTATAGCTGAGTAGTATCCCACTGTGTATATATACCACACTTGCTCAGCCGCTCATCTCAGGACTTAGATTTTGCCAACATATTGGTTATGGGAAAAAGACACAAGGCAAGTGAAGGTATTTTCAAAGTTATGCTTAGAGGTGAGTATAAAATTTAGACTTGAGTAATAAGAGAACTGACAACACTGGGTATACTAGTTATATAATTTATTGTCTAACTTAGGATATTGCCGGTTTTTATGCTGAGATAATAGGCATAAATAAAATCATCTCCATACCAATAAATAAATAATAGTAATGGAAATTCCCCAGGCTTCTGCAATGCTGCTATGATGAATTTATTCAAAGAATAAGATATACTAACTTGAAAGGATGTATACACCCCTACCCTAAATGCTTACCAACAGATTCCTGGATAAAGAAATTAAAATGTGGCCTGGGAGGTGATGTAATAACTGGAACCCTGGACTTATAAGCATTAAATCCTGAGTTCCATCTTTGGCATCACATGTACCTGAGTGATTGCTCTCTCTCTCTCTTTCTGTCTCTCTCTATCTCTCATAAATGAATAAATAAATTTTTAACAAGTTGTGAATTATAAAATTGATGAAATACTAACTGGCCATTAAGAGAGAGAGAGAGAGAGAGAGAGAGAGAGAGAGAGAGAGAAATGTGCTTTTTGGGACAAAATGGGACACTAAGTGAAATAAGTAAGAAGTGAAAGACTTCAACTTTTACTTCAACTTTTACTCAACTGTGGATTAACACACACACACACACACACACACACACACACACACACACACACACACACACATTTATTAAAGGAAATGGAAATGAAAGGAAATGGGAAAATGAAAGTTTGTGTGAGCAGACTAAAAATTTTTATAATATTGTAAACCAGAATTAAATTGGTTTAAAAAACTGGGAATAAATTACAATTAAAATAAAAAGAGAGTTTTTTAGACTATAGACCTCTTTTCCTCAGCTTGTTCCTCAAGTGCAGTTTCTCATTGCTCCCAGAAATAGTTCAAAATAATTGGGGTAAGTCATGTCAAATTTAGTTTAAAAGGATTTCAGCACTTTTTCCTATACCCTGAAATAGATTACACTGATCCTGGGAGGCCTGGATGCTTGTGGGCAGCCAGTTATTTCCAAACCACACTTTGATGCTTTGAAGAAGCAAAAGAAGGAAGTTAGGAAACTAATATTTACTGGATACCTACTGGTTGACTGGTCTTATGCTAGTGGCCTTCTTAAGTTACTTGTCACAACAACCTTGAGAGTTGCTGATGTTTTCTAAGTTGTCTGTAGCATCAGTACTTCCTCTGAACTCTGTGAGGACATAGAATAATCCACCTTCAATTTGACATCTGACAGAGCCTGGTATCTGTACTTAGTACAGGACTGAGATTGAATTGCTGATACCACTGTGAGAAGATAGTGTGGCCTAGGAGCAAGAGGACTTGGGGGTCTTCTCTACCTGTGTGGCTTTGGGCAAATACTTTATTTTTCAGAGCCCCAGTTTCCTTATGTGAATAATGAATGATTTCCATCCATAGTACCATGAAACTTGCCTGGCAGTGCATGTAGCATGCACAGGTGCCCAGCCAATGTCAAAGCACAGCCTACACATGGAGGGCATGTGCCCATACACTGTAATGCAGGCTTTAATCTGTCTGCTTGCTGTCTGGGCCTACAGATCCCAAGTGCAAATTGATGCTTATCCTCCACAAAGATTTTGCTTTGTTTCTTTTTTAAAATTTTATTTATAAAAAAGAAACACTGACAAAACCATAGGACAAGAGGGATACTACTCCACACAATTCCCACCACCAGAACACCATATCCCATTCCCTCCCCTGATAGCTTTCCTATTCTTTAACCCTCTGGGAGTATGGACCCAAGGTCATTGTGGGATGCAGAAGGTGGAAGGTCCAATTTCTTCCCCGCTGAACATGGGTGTTGGCAGGTTGATGCATACTCCCAGACTACCTCTCTCTTTCCATAGTGGGGTGGGGTTCTGGGGAATCGGAGCTTCAGGACACATTGGTGAGGTCCTCTGCCCAGGGAATTCTGATTTGCTTCATGCTAGCATCTGGAACCTGGTGGCTGAAAAGAAGAGTTAACATACAAAGCAAACAAATTACTGACCAATCATAAACCTTAAGCCTGGAATAGTGCAGATGAAGAGTTTGGGGGGGGGGATCTTCATTCTGTAGATAGTTAGTAGGCATATTTTAGTTATATTGCAAAGGGCCTGTAGCTATACTAGCTTTCTTTTCTTTCCTTTTTTTTTCCTCTGAGCCTGAAATCTGATATGCAGGTGGATCCACGTTAGTGTCTGGGGAGATGATATCATGGCTGGAAAAAGGACCAGAAAGCTGGATCAGGGAAGAGAGTTGCTCCCAAATATGGGAAAGGGGTATAAATATTGTTGACTATAAATCTCATCGATTTGATGTGATCTGGGGCCCATATTCAGCTCAGGAACCTATGTGACCTCTGCATCCCTGTAGATCTGAGCACACGTTCTGTGGTCATGAGTAGGAACATTCTGAGCTGCCCTGATTTCAGTACCCATCTTCATCGGGTGGAACATAAAAGTGTGTTGTTCATCCTCCTTTCAGAGGATGGAACATTCTGTACCTTTATTGATCCAAGTTAAGGTGGTGGATGCTGTGAGAAACTATACCCCATTAATCTTATAATCTTTATACCTAAATTAAATCACCAATAAAGATTTTCAAATACTTTTACTTAACCATATCCAATGCTAATCCTGCCCTGTGAGAATCCCCTGTGATGGAGACAGTACAGGGTACAGAGGGAGACAGGGACTCTAGGTCATGCTAGACTGAGTAGCTCTTTGGGGTAGGTTTCCTGGAGGAGAAAAGGTCTGAGGAGAATTTATTGTGAGGGATAAATAGGTAGAAGCATGTTAGGAGATCAACAGTAGGTACGACAGGTTGGAGACCTAGGCCAAGATGGAACCAGACAAACTCCAGGAAGCTGGATGCCACCCAATAGGCTAGCACCTCAGAAGTTCTCTGGCTAGAACTGTCAGGGTGCAGAAATGTATCTCTGTCCCAAACTTGCCTGGCTTTCACTTAAGGATGAAATCTCTAGGGCTCTGCAGTAGGAAATAACTGAATCACCCCACTCCATCCAAAAGCAGCTTCTCTGTGCAGTCAGTGTGGGCCATCACTGCCACACTCTATATCAAATCCTCAACTAAATATATGAGCAAAACCAACTGGTAACTGTCTTTTGCATCTTTACTTATTTAACTTAGCATAATCCTCTCTAATTCCATCCATTTTGTTCCAAATCATACAACTTCATCTTTTTTCACTGCAGAGTATTGTTCCATTGTGGTGATTAAAAAAATTCTTTTAAATTATCTTTATTTATTGGATATAGACAGCCAGAAATCAAGAGGGAAGGGGGTAATAAAGAGGGAGAGAGACAGAGAGACACCTGCAGCCCTGCTTCACCACTTGTAAAGCTTTCCCAATGCAGGTGGGGACTGGGGGCTAGAACCCGGGTCCTTGCACATTGTAATACATGCGCTTAACCAGGTGCACCATGACCCAGCCCCCCATTGTGGGGATTTGCATGCACCAAATGTTGGTGTGAAAATACCTGAAATCTGATAATTTTGTAAAACATTTAACTCACTAAAGAAAAAAAAAAGTAAAATTGCAAGAATTCAAATAAAGAAACAAATTCACATCTCAGTTTTTTACTCTTATCCATTCTGTCTGCTGCCCTGGTAGCTTCTAGTCAACCATGAGTCACTCAGTTTTGTAGGCAAGAAGTTCAAGTTGCCTCTGCCTGGACTCATGGGATCTTCAGACCTTCAGGGCCCTCCTCGTTTTCCACATACCATGCCACACTTAGGTGGTGGGGCCCCTCCCAGCCACATGACAGGCCTGGGGGTGAAAAGTGGACAGCACATTGTCCCCAAGGAGCAAGCTGGGTGACTGTTGGCCTCTCTATCAGCAGGAGGTCCCAGGCAACTGGGAGGGCCTAACCTGACCATAGAGGCAGGGAGTGTGTTCATCTGAGTTTGTGCTTTTGCTGCCCAAGTGGTGGATCTGGATTACCCATTCCTTGAATTTCTCTCCAGTAGGCTATTTCTCCTTCACCTGGGATCTCTGCTCCTGCTGTTGTGGCCACTGTTTTGTCTCACTTGGGTGGGTGCTAATTGACTGTGAATTGCCTGGAAGCCCCAGGCTAAAGGCAAAGTCTGCTTTCATGAAGAAGGGGAAGTCCATGGGCCTAGCTAAGAAGCTGTAGCAAAGGCCACATCTAAAGCCCACACAGAAACACTGTTGTCAGCAGTGTCCAGCTTCCCGACTCCCTGTTCCATGCAGGTTGCAATGGTGCTTTGCCTGTTGCTGTGGTGGGGCCATAAATTAAAAGAATCAGTAGACCTAAAGATGGAGGATGAGATGAGTTTTTTTTTGTCCTTCACCAGGGTTATCTGTGGGGCTAAATGCCTACACAATCAATTCACTGATCCCTGCACCCATTTCTCTCTCACCCACTCCCTTTCTCCCTCTGTCTCTTTCTTTCTCTCTCCTAGCCTCCTCTTAAAAAATATTAGTGATTCAGTATTGATTTACAAAATTATATGTCAACAGGGGTATAATTCCACACTATTGCCACTGCCAAAATTCTGAATCCCAGTTCCCTCCACTACAAAACACCACAGTTCTTCTAAGGTTGCAAGCATGGGTCAACTATCATCTCTACCACTATCTGTCTACATCTGTACATAATTGCCCCCTTTTTCCTCCAGGTCCAGTTCTCTCTTTCCCTCCAAGCCACATATAACCATATTACTACATCCAAATATCTCTCCCCTATTTGTCCTCTCTCTCTGGGACCTGCTGGAGCTGGAGTTCAGAGCCCTCGTATCCTCTTCTTGCTATCATTTCTCCCCCAATGGGAGTATGGATGAAAGGGTGCAGAAGGAAGGAGTTCTGGCTTCTGTAATTGCTTCTGTAATTGCTTCTCCATTGGACATGGACATTGGCAGGTGTATATATACCCCAACCTGTTTCTATCTTTCTCTAGAGGGTTAGAGATCTAGAGAGATGAAGTTCCAGGACACATTGGTGAGGTCGACTGCCCAGAGAAGTCAGGATGGAATCATGGTAGTGTCTGCAACTTGGTGTCTGGAAGGTGGCAGGACAAAATGATTAATGAACAGTAACCAAAAAGTAGGAACAGGTCAGATGAGATTAGGGCCCTTAGGGTGGAAGAAAGCTTGGAAATCCATTTTAGACATGTTACTAGGGGCCCACGACTATGCTAGTTTTGCCTGAGTTTGATAGCTAGCATGAAGCTGAGTAAAACCATTGTGTGAGAAAATGGTGTCAGAGTAGAGAAAAGGGCTAGAGAGTTGGATTAGGGCAGAGAGTAGTTTGCATTCTTGAAAAAAATCTGTGGATAGAATCAACTACCTCCATCCACCCAATCTAGGTCATACACACACACACACACACACACACACACACACACATATCACTAGAGCCTGAGTCCCTATTGGTCTGAGCTCACAGCTCATGGCCACAGATGGGAACATTACAGGCTGCACTCATTTCGGGACCAGTCTTCCTCGAGTGACTGGGGCAGTCCCTACCATAGCTGTTCTATGCTGAGGGAAAAGTCCCAAGAGAGCCCAGAAGAGGGCTTGTGATGACGTTCCTGATGGAAGTGACCAGTAATGGTGCAGAGAAGGATCCATTAGAGGTCTAGGCCCATCACATTTGTATGGGAATCCAAGGATTCCCTGACTAGGACCCCAGGTGACGAGGTGCTGTGATATTGACCAAAAGGACCATCATTAAGTGAGCCTATCGCTTGCTCTTATGCAACTTTTGTAGTACTCTCTTTATCTGATGACCTTAGACTTTCTCCCAGTTGTTTAAGCACAGAGTATCATTTCTTTTATTTATTTATTTATTTATTTATGGAGACATTAACAAAACCATAGGATAGGAGGGGTACAACCCCACACAATTCCCACCAGCAGAACTCCATATCCCATCCCCTCCCCTGATAGCTTTCCCATTCTCTATCCCTCTGGGAGTATGGACCCAGGGTTGTTGTGGGTTGCAGAAGGTGGAAGGTCTGGCTTCTGTAATTGCTTCCCCGCTGAACATGGGCATTGACTGGTCGATACATACTCCCAGTCTGCCTCTCTCTTTCCCTAGTAGGGTGGGGCTCTGGGGAATCGGAGCTCCAGGACATATTGGTGGGGTTGTCTGTCCAGGGAAGTCTGGTCGGCATCATGCTGGCATCTGGAACCTGCTGGCTGAAAAGAAAGTTAACATACAAAGCTAAACAAATTGTTGAACAATCATGGACCTAAAGGCTGGAATAGTGCAGAAGAAGTGTTGGGGGGTACTGTCTGCAGACTTTTGTGTACTTCTGCTTTCAAGTATATATTTTTCCCTGGTTTATGGACATGTGTGAGCATATGCTCTATCTCAGGGAACCTGGTCTATATCTAGGTTTGGGGACTGTATTGGGGAGTGTAACACCTGGAATGGAATTAGAGAATACTATGAAAGGAAAGGTCTCACCTGAGTGATGAAGCCGAAGCGTTGTCATTCCACACCTGAAGTCTCTGGACACAGTCTGACGTGAAGCATGCTTGGGTGGCACTCATTGTGTTGATTAGGTTGTGATCAGTGGATGCAGTATTATTTGATATGAATTGAGAGAAGCATGCAGGAAAGTGGGTCCCACCCTAAGGTTCCAGGACTGGGGGGAAATATAGGCTCTATAGTGGAAATGTGAGGTTCCTGCTGTCTTAGGGTTCAAGAAGACAATGGATAGTTATTGTTATCATCACATTATTTGGTAATTGGGTTAACTTTGATAAGTTAGGGTTTGCTGTATAAGAGTATCATTTCTTTAGCCCAACCAGAATAATTTTTTGGGGATCTGTCTTCTTTGGTCCTTTCTGTTAGATTGCTCAGCTTCTTCTTCTTCTAGCGTTTGCCCTTCTTCCGTAGCCAGTCAACAGGTAAGGTTGAAAGCTGTCAGGAGCTGCTTGTTGCTGGCTTTGAAAGTGACTGGGATCCATGTGGATTCAGTCAGCTAGGAAGGATCGTCAGTTTCCCCAATAAATGGGTACTCACGGGATGCACCACGAGAAGGTCGATCCAATGCATCCCAAATTGCTCAGCTAATTTGATCTAAGTCTAATTGACTAGAGAATTTATGATAACTTCAGTGGGCACTATAACTAGGTTTCTACTAGGTCTAAGTCTAATCATCAAGGTCTATTAAATACTATTACTTTGAGTTGTATAATTATTATTTGCCCTTTACTTATGGCTACATGTGCACCTGTACCCAGTAAACTAAATACTACCACATACCTAGTATCGGTAACTTTGTTAGATGATGTGCAGTGTAACAAGGATGTAGATAGTCCCATGTGTTAGCAAAGATCTCACCAGGTTTGAGTAGTTTCAAGGTTGACATCTCAGGCTCTGCATTTTTGGTTGCTGTCCACCATAAGAATTTAGTAGCAGCATAACATGGGATGGCAGCACTGGTAGCAATTTGGCTGAGGTCATCATAGGTGGTATGGTGGTAAGGAATCAGAGGGAAGAAATATCAAGAAGTATGGGCATAGTCCTAGACATTCCAGGACTAGGAGAAATGATGATCTTAAAGAGAATGCAAGGGGTTAAAGAAGGACTTATTTGCAAATAGTAGTACCTAGCATGGCGTGCAATTTTTTTTGTCCTTCCCTGTCTACAGTCTTTCTTGTATTTTATCGTCTTGCTGCTTTTTCCCTTCCCTTCCATTCTGTCTTGCTTTTTCTGCTTCTTGCAGGGTTCCATGCCCAGAAGGACCCCTGACTTTCTGCCATGTTTCATATCCTCTTTTAAATGATGCAGCCTTTATTATCATCCACCTCAAGATTATTTCTTTCAGATAGTGCTGGTGAATGAACTCAAGGTCTCATACATGTATGAGTCAACTGAGGGGCCTCCCAGACTCAATTTTTCTTTCTCCCTCCCCCTTCCTCTCCTCTCCCCCTTCCCTCCCCTGCCCTCCCTTCCTCTCTTCCCCTCCCTTCCACTCTCCTCCTCTCCCTTCTATTCTCCTCCTTTCCCTTCCCCTTCCCTCCCCTCCCCTCCTCTCTTTTCCTCTCCTCTCCTCTCATCTCTTGTTCTCTCCTTTCCATGTAGAGAAAAGAGGAAAAGAGATAGAGAGGAAAGACACCTTGGCATTGCTCCACCAGCCATGGAGCTTTCTCAGAACTGTTCATGGTGCCCCCATGTAGTACCAAGACTCAAACCAAGAGTCGCAGACATAGTAAGGCACAGACTCTATCTGATACACTATCTCCTGGTCCCTCCAGCAATTTTTCATTTCCAAAATTGAATCTCTGTGTGGATTAAGTGTTAACTCTCCTGCTCTCTTATGAGCCACTGTTCTATTTTCTATCTCTATTAATTTGACTCTTCTAGGTACCTTATACAAATGGGACTCAGATAATGTTTGCCCTTATGTCTCTGACTTCACAGAGCATAATATCTTCAAGCTTCATCCACATGGAAGCATGTGTCAGAATTCCATTACTTTTTAGGGCTAGATGATATTCCATTGATTGTGTATATCACCTTTGTTTAACCATCAGTGAACATATATGTTGCTTCCACCTTTTAGCTCTTATTAATAGTGTTGCTATAAAAGTGGATATATAGCCTACACCCATGGGCATCTAATTTTTGACAAGGGGTAGCAAACTATTAAATGGAAAAAGGAGAGGCTCTTCAACAAATGGTGCTGGGAAATTTGGGTTGAAATGTGTAGAAGAATGAAAATGAACCATTAAATTTCACCATACACAAAAATAAACTCCAGGTGGGTCAAGGACTTGTATATTAGACCAGAAACTATCAAATGTTTAGAGGGGAATATGGGCATAACTCTTTTCCATCTAAGTTTTATAGTCATCTTCAGTAATACAAATTCAATTGCAAGGAAGAATAAAACAAAGAGAAACCAATGGGACTACATCAAATTGAAAAGCTTCTGCACAGCAGTAGAAATGAACACCCAAACAAAGAGACTCCTTACAAAATAGGAGAAGATCTTGACATGCCAAACATCAGACAAAAGGCTAATAACCAAAGTAAATAAGGAGCTCACCAAACTCAGTAACAAACCAAATGACCCCATCCTAAAGTGGACAGAGGATATGAACAGAATATTCACCAAAGAAGAAATCCAAAAGGTCAACAGGCCTATGCAAAAGTGCTTCTTCCAAGTCACTGATTGCCATAGAAATGCAAATAAAGACAACATGGAGATACCATTTTACCCCTGTGTTAAAAATTAGCAGGAAAATTTTGCAAATGTACTAAAAACTGTATTTACTGCATACCACTAATCCCTGTAAAAAAAAAAAGGATAGATAAGTGGAATGTCATGAATAAAAAAGAAAAACCATATTTAGGGGTTGGGTGTTCATGCAACTGATAGACCATACATGTTACCATGTGCAGTGATCTAGGTTCAAGCCCCCAGTCCTTATCTGCAGGGGAAAAGTTTCACAAGTAATGAAGCAGTGCTGCAGGTGTTTTTTTTATCTCTACCTTTCTGTCTCCCACCTCTCTCTCTTTATCTATCCAATAAATAAATAAAAGATTTAAGATAAAAAAACCACACTTCACTGAATTTCTGGTACCATGTAACAAACTAAGAGCAAAAAAAAAAAAAAAAAAAGCCTTCAAAGGAAGAATGCAAGGAAGATGATTGGATATAGGGAGTCGGGCTGTAGCGCAGCAGGTTAAGCGCAGGTGGTGCAAAGCACAAGGACCGGCATAAGGATCCTGGTTCAAACCCCGGCTCCCCACCTGCAGGGGAGTCGCTTCACAGGGGGTGAAGCAGGCCTGCAGGTGTCTATCTTTCTCTCCTCCTCTCTGTCTTCCCCTCCTCTCTCCATTTCTCTCTGTCCTATCCAACAACGACAACAACAATAATAACTACAACAATAAAACAACAAGGGCAACAAAAGGGAATACATAAAAATAAAATAAATATTTTTTAAAAAGATGATTGGATAGGAAAGGATCTTTGACTCTGAGTCATAAAGACCAGTAGCAGATAAAGAATAGGGGCAAGATGAAACAACAGCAAGGAGAAGATGCAGTTGGAACTGAGAGCAATAAGTTAAGCTGAGCTGAACAGAGGACATGTGAGGGCTGGACCAGCAAAGGGAGAAACTATGACTAGAATTGGAGGGAGCAGTTGTCATGGACATTTCTGAGTGTTTTTCACACTCTCTAAGGCAATAAAATTCAACAAGAACATAGGATAAGAGGTGTCACAATTCCACATAATTTCCACTACCAGAGTTCCATTCCTATTAAAATGAAAGTATTCATACAACTAAAACAATTGTTTCACTAACCTAGTAAAGCACATGCATTGCTGTGTATGAGTACCCAGCTTCAAGGCCTTGGTTCCCACCTGCTGAGGGGAAGCTTCATGATCAATGGAGCAGAGCTATGGGTGTCTATCCTTCTCTGTCTTTGTCTCTTTTATTCTCTTTTTCTCTAACTCTCTCTCCCTCTATCAGTGAAAAATGATCACTGGGAACCACTGGAATAATGTATGTACCAAGTCCCATCAATAACCCTGGTAGCAAAAGAAAGTATTCATATCCCAAATAAAAGTAATAAATGTACTCCTACTCTCAGGAGGACCTGAAGCTACTTGGGAAAGCAGCTCTAAAGAACATGGTTGCCTGCCTTGAGTCCATCCCAGAGGCAGGTGTCTGTTTCTCTCCCTCTATCACCTTCCATCTCGATTTCTGGGTGTCTCCATCTAGTAAATAAATAAAGATAACACAAAATTTAAAAAATGATTAGAAAGGAAACCGCATTAGTTATTTCTTTTTAAAAAATATTATCTTTATTTATTTATTAGGAAGAGACAGCCAGAAATCGAGAAGGAAGGAGGTGACAGAGAGGAAGAGGGAGAGAGACAGACAACTGCAGCACTGCTTCACCACTCGCAAAGCTTTCTCCCTGCTGGTGAGGACCAGGGGCTTGAATGAGGGTTTTGCACACTGTAAAGTGCCCGGTTAACCAGTTGAGCCACCACCCAGTCCCACATTAGTTATTTTTATATCTGTCTGTCTATCTATCATCTATCTATCTATCTATCTATCTATCTATCTATCTATCTATCTATCTGCCTGCCTACCTATCATCTGTCTGTCTGTCTATCTATCTATCTATCTATCTATCTGTCATCTACACATTTTTCTATGGTACTACTTTCTTTTCCCTTCTAAGTTACATTTACTACTTCTCCACCATCTCTTCCCCTCAACATACACCATTCCCCTTCCTTTTCTTTCTCCAGGTCCTGATGGAACTGGGGTTCAGAGTCCTCTAGTCATCTTCCCCTAAGATTTTCACCTCTGGGACTATGGACCAAAATTATTTTGGGGAAGCAGAAAGTGGTAGTTCTGGTTTCTGTAACTGCTTCTCCACTGGGCATGGTGTTGGCAGGTCAACTCATACCCTCAGCCTATTTCTATCTTTCCCTAGTAGGGTAGGGCTCTGGAGAGTTGAGGTTCTGGAACACAGTGGTGAGGGCATCTGCCCAGGGAATACAGAATGAAATCATAGTAGCATCTGCAACTTGGTGGTTGTGGCTTAGTGAGTTTCTAGAAAGATCCTGGTTGTATTTTGTTGAATTTTCATGTTTTTTTTTTTCTATTTTATCAGTAGCATGATCTAAAATGGCTCCTACTCCGTAGTCACGCCTCTGGAAGACCCTAGACATGGCTTCATAAATCTTGGAGGGTACCTCCCTCACACCTTCTCAACCCCCTGATTATGCTTGCCTAGATTCACCTGTGGCTACTTGATTTAAGAGGTTACAGTTGTAAAAATTAATGGTTATTTTTGTTTTAACTCAATGCCACCATGTTCTAGTTCTATTTTATACTCATGGAAAACAGGCAGGATTTGAAGCAAACGTAGTACTTGGTAGACAAGCAAAAACATATTTTGGATGGAACAAGGGATAGGCTTATTTTTCTTTCTTTTTAAATTAGTGATTCAATAGTGATTTACAAAATTACATGTTGACAGGGGTACAATTCCAAACTGTTTCCACCACTACAGTTCTGAATCCCTGATCCCTCCATTGAAGTCCATCGCAGTTCTCCCAAGGTTGCAGGCATGAGTTAACTGTCATCTCTGCAACTATCTGTCTACATTTGTACATACTTGCCTCCTTTTTCTTCTATGTCCAATTCTTTCTTTCCCTCAAAGACACACATAACCATATTACTATATCCAAATATTGCTCCCCTTTTTGTCCTCTCTCTTTGGGACCTAATGGAGCTGGAGTTCAGAGCCCTCTTATGCATTTCCTCCTATCACTTCTCCCCCACTCCTCCACTGGGAGTATGGATCAAAGGGTGCAGAAGGTAGGGACTCTGGCTTCTGTAATTGATTCTCCACTGGACATGGGCATTGGCAGGTTGATCCATACCACCAGCCTGGTTCTGTCTTTCTCTAGTGGGGTAGAGCTCTAGAGAGGCAAGGTTCCAGGACACATTGGTGAGGAAGTCTGCCCAGAGAAGTCAGGATGGAATCATGGTAGTGTCTGCAACTTGGTGTCTGGAAGGTGGCAGGACAAAACGATTAATGAACAGGAACCAAAAAGTAGGAACAGGTCAGATGAGATTAGGGCCCTTAGGGTAGAAGAAAGCTTGGAAATCCATTTTAGGCATGCTTCTAGGGGCCCATGACTATGGTAGTTTTGCTTGAGTTTGATAGCTAGCATGAAGTTTGGTAAAACTATTGTGTAATAAAATGGTGTCAGAGTAGAGAAAAGGGCTAGAGAGTTGGATTAGGGCAGAGAGTAGTTTGCATTCTTGAAAAAAATCTGTGGATAGAATGAACTAACTACCCCCATAAACCCAATCCAGGTCATATATATATATATATCACCAGAGCCTTAGTCCCTATTGGTCTGAGCTCGCAGCTTATGGCCACAAATGGGAACATTAAAGGCTGCACTCATTTCGGGACCAGTCTTCCTCGAGTGACTGGGGCAATCCCTACCATAGCTGTTCTGTGCTGTGGAAAAAGTCCTGAGAGAGCCCAGAAGAGGGCTTGTGATGACTTTCCTGATGTAAGTGACCAGTAATGGTGCAGAGAAGGATCCATTAGAGGTCTAGGCCCATCATATTTGTGTGGGAATCCAAGGATTCCCTGATTAGTACCCTAGGTGGTGAGGTGGTATGATATTGACCAAAAGGACCATCATTAAGTGAGCCTATCTCTTGTCCTTATGTAACTTTTATAGTCCTCCCTTTATCTGATGACCTTAGACTTTCTCCCAGTTGTTTAAGCATAGAGTATCATTTCTTTAGCCCAACCAGACTAAATTTTTTTGGGATCTGTCTTCTTTGGTCCTTTCTGTTAGATTGCTCAGCTAATTTGATCTACGTCTAATTGATTAGAAAATTTATGATGCCTTCTGTAAGGACTACAACTAGGATTCCAGGTTTATTAGCTCTAAGTCTAGTCATTGATGACTATTGATTTCTATTACTTTGAGTTATATATTTCCCCGTTGCTTATGGCTACATGTACACCTGTACACAATAACCTAAATGTTACTACATATATATAGTATCTATAACCTTATTAGATAATTTGCTGTCTAACGTGGATGTAGATTGTCCCATGTTAGAAAAGATCTCACCGAGTTTGACAAATTTCAAGGTTGACATCTCAGGCTCTGTGTTTCTGGTTGCTGTCCACCATTAGAATTCAGTAGAGATAGAATGTGGGATGACAGCAGTGAGGCTGTAGATCTTTCAGCTGTAGATTATGAGTTCAGTTGGGTCTCTTGTTGTGTTTATTTGTTGTTTTGGGGGGAGAGCTAATGAGATCCCTGTTACTCCATGGCCACGCCTTCCAGACATCCCAGGCTTATTTCTCTTAACCTTCATTTTCATTTTTATTCAAAAAAATCTTCCACCTCTTGCCCTTTCTTTCTTTCTTTCTTTCTTTCTTTCTTTCTTTCTTTCTTTCTTTCTTTTCTTCCTTTCCTCCTTTTACACACACACACACACACACACGAGAGAGAGAGAGAGAGAGAGAGAGAGAGAGAGAGATGCCACAGTACCAAAGTTTCCTTCAATGCAGTGGGGTCCAGGCTCAAACCTGAGCCATGTGTATGGTGAACCAACACACTATCCAAGTGAGCTGTTTTGCTGGTCCCAATTCTTGCTCATTCCCTTCTCCATTCCTTGGGTCTTCTCCCCTCCAGGTTGGTTGACTATCTCATAGTAGGGCAGGACTACATGAGTCAAAGGTGTCATGAAACTGTTACTCCCAAGAACCTTGAGGGCTTAGGAAAGACCATGTCTACAAACGGTAATTCTAATCTATGAAATAATTGGCATTTCTAGGTTCAAAGAAGAGTTGGGGCAGGGGGTAGATAGTATAGTGGATATGCATAGATACTCTCATGTTTCAGGCTCTGGGGTCCCAGGTTTAGTCTCCCACACCATCATAAATCTCTAGTTAAAAAAAACAAAACAAACAGACATGATGGGCCTAGACCTCGAATAATCCCTCTCTCCATTGTTCCTAGTTATCTCTATCAGGAACAACATAAAAGACCTCTTTGTGGGCCCCCATAGGACCTTGACCTCAATATGAATTAACAACGGTAGAGAATATTCCATCATCTGAAGGGAGTATGGACAACATACTCTATGTTCCACCTCAGGAAGATGGGTCCTGAAATTGGGGCAGCTTAAAATGTTCCTACCCATGACCACAGAATGTGAGCTCAGATCTACAGGGATGCAGAAATCACATAGGCTCCTAAGCTGAATATGGGCCCCAGATCACATCAAATCGATGGGGTTTACAGTCAACAATATTTATACACCTTTCCCATATTAGGGAGCTACTCTCTTCCCTGATCCAGCTTTCTGTTCCTTTTCCACCCATGGAATCATCTCCATCGACAATAACTTAGATGCACTGGCATATCAGATTACTGGCTCAGGGAAAAAAAATAGTATAGCCGCAGGCCCTTTGGAATATAACTAAAATATGCCTACTAACTATCTACAAAATGGCGTACCCCCCAGCTCTTCATCTGCACTATTCCAGCCTTTAAGTTCATGATTGTTCAACAATTTGTTTGGCTTTGTATGTTAACTATCTTTTCAGCTACCAGGTTCCAGATGCTAGCATAATGCGGACCAGACTTCCCTGGACAGACGACCCCACGAATGTGTCCTGAAGCTCTGATTCCCCAGAGCCCTTCCCCACTAGGGAAAGAGAGAAACAGGCTGGGAGTATGCATCGACCTGTCAACGCCCATGTTCAGCAGGGCAGCAGTTACAGAAACCAGACCTTCCACCTTCTGCATCCCACAATGATCTTGGGTCCATACTCCCAGAGGGGTAAAGAATAGGAAAACTATCAGGGGAGGGGATGGGATACGGAGTTCTGGTGGTGGGAACTGTGTGGAGTTGTACCTCTTTTATCCTATGGTTTTGTTGATGCTTCCTTTTTACAAATAAATAAATTAAAAAGAATAGAGGCCCAGGTACAAATGGCTTTACTAATGAATTTTATGACTTTAAAACAACTAACACAGATTCTCCTGAAACTCTTCCAGAAAATTGGAGTATGGATCGACCTGCCAACACCCATGTTCAGCGGGGAAGCAATTATAGAAGCCAGACCTTCCACCTTCTGTATCCCACAATGACCTTCCGCACTCCCAGAGGGTTAAAGAATAGGAAAGCTATCAGGGAAGGGGATGGGATGCTGAGAGCTGGTGGTGGGAATTGTGTGGAGTTGTACCCCTCTTATCCTATGATTTTTATATAAACAAAAAAGAAGAAAAAACAAAACAAAATAAACAAACAAAAACACTTGAAAGACAAGGCTATATGTACAACCACAAGGGCAGGCCAAAACTATACCTGCACAACACATGAAAAGAGGCTCAACATAGTGCTCCTTAGTGAAACAAAAACCATCCTGAGAGCCACATTGCATTCATTAGGATGGTGTGCACATGTGCACACACACAAACTCTCTCTCCCCCTTCCCACCTCCCCTCCCTCTCCCTCCCCCTCTCCTTCTCCCTCTCTCTCTCCTCCCCTCTTTCTAGGGTTTAGTGCCTGCATGACTCTACTACTCTCAGAAGACACTTTAAAAAATAATAAGAGTGGGACTGAGAGGGAGAAGGAGATATACTGCAATGCCTGTTGCTTGTGGTATCATTGTGTGTTGGTTGGGGGCTCAAACTCAAATCCTTGTGTATGTTTAAGTGTGCACCCTACCAGGTGAACTATCTCCTGGACCCACTACTACCAGTTTTTAAAGATTTATTTATTTCTTGATTCATTTATTTAAGAGAGAGAGAGAAAGAGGATACAAACTAAAGTGTCACTCTCATACATGCAATAGTGGGCATCAAATTCAGGACCTGATACTTACGAATCTAACACTTTTTCCATTGCATCACCTCTATGGCTATCCCACTATAATTTTTTAGAAGAAGGAAATAATCATAAGCATTAGTACAAAATTAATGTTCTACCCAGAGCCATATTCAAATTTAATGCAATCAAGGTCCCACCAGTTTTTTTTTGTTTTTTTGTTTTGTTTTGTTTTGTTTTTTAGGAGAACAGAACAAATACTACAAACTTTCATCTGGAGCTAGAAAATACCTAGAATTACCAACACTCTTGAGAGGAAAGAACAGAACTGGGGGCATCTCAGACAATATTGTAGGGCCATTGTAACCAAAATTGCCTGGTACAGGAACAAAAATAGACACAGTTATAAGTGAAATCAAATTGAGAGCCCAGAAATAAGCCCCCATACCTATGGTCATCTATTTTTTGTTTTTGCCTTCAGGGTTATTGCTGGGGCTCGGTGCCTGCACTACAAACCCACTGCTCCTGGAGACTATTTTTTCCCTTTGGTTGTCCTTGTCATTTATCAATGTTCTTCTTCTTCTTCTTCTTGTTGTTGTTGTTGCTGTCATTGTTGTTAGATAGGACAGAGAGAAATCAAGAGAGGAAGATGGGGGCTTGAGATAGACACCTGCAGACCTGCTTCACCATTTGTGAATCGCCCACCCCTGCAGGTGGGGAGCCAAAAGCTTGAATCGGGCTCCTTTTGCTGCTCCTTGCACTTTGTACCATGTGCCCAGCCCCCAGTCATCTAATTTTTGACAAAGGGGCTCAAATTATTAAATGAAGAAAAAATGATAAAGATTTAGAGAAACTGGGACCCTTGTGTATTGATTATGAGACTGTAAAATAGTGTAGCCTTGGTGGAAAATAGTGTAATACTTCCTCAAAATTAAAAAAATTTTTAATTTTATTTTTTAAAATGTTATTAGTTACTCAAGATTGACTTACAAAACTATAAGATGACAGGGGTATAATTCTGCACCATTCCCACCACCAGAGTTTTGTGTCCCAAGCCTCTCCAGTGGAAACTTCAGTAGTTCTCTCAAGGTCACTGACATGGGTTGACTAATGTTTCTATAACTATCCATCTATATTTATAAATATCTGCCCATTTTTTTCTGTGGGCCTGCCTTCTCCTGCCATCTAAGTTAACCTACATCTATTACTACTTCCAAGGATACACCAATATTTGTATACCCACTTTTAAATTAGGTAGATTAATGGTTTACAGTGAATACAGTGGATGCACGTGTACAATTTCTCAATTTTCTGTAAAACACTCTCACCCCCAGTCTAGGTCCTCCTTTACTATCCTGCACCAGGACCTGGAAGCCCCCCTCTTCCTCACCTTCCCCCTTTACTTTGGAACAATACACTAAAGCCTGTTCCAGTTCTACTTTGTATTTTCCCTCTCTGTCTTGTTTCTTAACCTTTGTCCATGAGTGAGATCATCCCATATTCATCCGTCTCTTTCTGGCTTATGTCACTTAACATGATTCCTTCAAGCTCAGTCCAGTATGAGTGAAGAAGGTGAATCTATCATTCTTAATAACTGATATATATATATATATATATATATATTGATAACTTTCTCAGCCATTCGTCAGTTGTTTTACACCTAGGTTGCTTCCAGGTTTGGGCTATTACAAACTATGCTGCTATCAACATAGGTATACACACATCTTTTTGGATGGGTGTGTTTTATTCCTTAGGATATTTCCCCAAGAGAGAAAAAAATCTATTTCTAGCCTTCTGAGAGTTCTACAGACTGATTCCCACAGGGGTTGAACAATTTTACATTACCATAAACAATGTGGGAGGTTTCTTTTACCTCACGTTTTCTCCAACATTTGTTGTTACTGTTTTTTTCTGATGTATGACATTCTCACAGGAGTGAAGTGGTATCTCATTGTCATTTTTATTTGCATTTCTCTGACAATCAATGACTTGGAGCATTTTTTTCATATATCTGTTGGCCTTTTGAAACTCTTTGGTGAGCATTATTTCATATCTTCTCACCATTTTTGGATGGGGTCATTTGGTTTATTTGTTGCTGAGCCTGGTGATCTCTATGTATTTTATTTGATGTATGGCATGTCAAAATCTTCTCCCATTCTGTAAGGAGTCTCTTCAGATGGGTGGTGATTTCTTCTATGTGCAGACTCTTCAATTTGATGTAATCCCATTGGTTCATTTTTGTTTATTCATCCTTGTAATTGGGTTTGTATCACTGAAGGTGACTACAAAGCTTAGATGCAATAAGTTCTGCCCATATTTCCCTCTAAATATTTTATAGTTTCTGGCCTATCGTCCAAGTTCTTGACCCATCTGGAGTTTATTGTTGTGTGTAGTGAAATTTAATGGTTCATTTTCATTCACCTACACATTTCAACCCAAATTTTCCAGCACCATTTGTTGAAGAGACTCTGTTTTTTTCCATTTAATAGTTTGGACCTCCTTGTCAAAATAGTTATCTGTTCTGTTTCCCTGAAGAGTGTTCCTAGAATTTTGATAAGGATTGCATTGACTTTGTAGCCTCTGTAAGGTAAGATAGTCAATTGAACAATATTTAGTCTTCAGTCCATGAACATTGGATATCTTTTCATTTCTTTGTGTCTTTTTTCCTTTTTAAAATCTTATAGTCTACACTGTAAAGGTCTTTAATCCCTTTTGTTATTAATTTTATTTTTATAGCCACCAGGATTATCATGGGTCCTTGATGCAGGCATTATTAATCCACAACTCATGGCACTTATTATTTTTCCCTTTCTTCTTTTTGATAAAGATAGAGAATAATTGAGAAGGAAGATAGAACATTGTAGTAAAACAGTTATTTTGTGTTTATATATTTTCTTCAAGTTTGCATTCGACTTTCTGCCCTAGTCCTGATTTCTAGTTCTACTCTCAACTATGATACCATCTTCCCAAACAGTGTCTCTAGTACACCCCCATGTTAGTTATCAAGCTCAAGCAAAAATTATTAAGACACCGACTTCTAGGAACATTCCTAAAACAGACTTCCTAGCTTCCTTCCACCCTAAACTCCCTACTTTAATCTTCTTTATTCCTACTTTTTGGTCCCTGTTTATTAAACATTTTGTCCTGCTTTATATCTTGTCACCTATCATCCACCAAGTTTCAGTTGCTCTTATGATTCCATCTTGACTTTCTTGGACAAGTGACCTCAACAATGCTTTCTGGAACCTCAATTCTTCAGAGTCCTACCCAATAGGGAAAGATAGAAGCATGCTGGTATGGATTGACCAATCAGTGCCCACATCCATAGTTGAAGCAGTTACAGAAGCCAGAACTTTCACCTACTGAACATTATAAAGACTTTTGTTCCATACTTGCAGAGAGGTAAACAACAAGGAAGTTTCCAATAGAGAGGAGAGGACACAGAACTCTGGTGGTAAGAAATATATGTAATTATACACCCTATTGTCTTAAAGTCTCTTAAACCACTGATAATAAAAAATTTTAAAAAGAACAAAAGGCTGGGGAGGTGCCACTGTGGATAAAAAAGTATACACTTCCAGTCTGCCTTGCTCCTTCCCTAGTATGGTGGGTCTCTGGGGAAGCGGAGCTCCAGGACACATTGGTGGGGTCTTCAGTCCAGGGAAGCCAAGCCGGCATCCTGATGGCATCTGGAACCTGGTGGCTGAAAAGAGAGTTAACATACAAAGCCAAAAAAATTGTTGAAGAATCATGGACCCAAAGCTTGGAATAGTGCAGATGAAGTGTTGGGGGGGTACTCACTGCAAACTCTAGTGTAATTCTGCTTTCTATCAGGGGAGGGGGTGGGATATGGAGATTGGGTGGTGGGAATGGTGTGGAGTTGTACCCCTCCTACCCTATGGTTTTGTTAATTTATCCTTTATTAAATAAAAAAAAGTATACTCTAAATGTATGTAAGTTTGATTCCAAAGTGATGATCTGGTACACTCTATCTCTCTCTTCCTCTTTCTCAAATAAATAGGTAAATTTAAAAAATAAAAAGAATGAAAAGGTAAGAAATGATTTAAATAAAACATGCTGAATTTTAGGTATAAGTCTGATTTAATTTTTTGAAAGATATAAGTTCTTTATTTTTGATTATTCTTTTCCATTATTTTCATAGAGAGGGATTAATAGTTTACAGTAAATATAATTGTTGATACATTTGCAGTTTCTCAGTTTTGTGCAAAACACTATCACCTTCCCAGACAAGGTCCTCTTTCTTTTTTTAAATATTTTTTTATATTTATTTTTATTTATTTATTCCCTTTTGTTGCCCTTGTTGTTTTATTGTTGTAGTTATTATTGTTGTCATTGTTGTTGGATACAGAGAGAAATGGAGAGGGGCGGGGGAAGACAGAGAGAGGGAGAGAAAGACACCTGCAGACCTGTTTCACCACTTGTGAAGCGACACCCCTGCAGGTGGGGAGCCAGGGCTTGAACCAGGATCCTTATGTGGGTCCTTGTGCTTAGCGGCACCTGCGCTTAACCCGCTGCACTACAGCCCAACTCCCAAGGTCCCCCTTCTTATAGCATGACTTTATATACTTCTAACTTACTTCAGCTTTACTGTAGCATGGTTAACTTTAAAACTATAATATATTTAAAGGGTCTGATGATTGTGAAGAAATTTCTGTAATTGAGTTAATTAAAACATTAAACCATAATCTCAAAAGAAAGAAAATCAAGGGGGGGGGGTTCCTGGAAGATGGCGGACTGAGAAGCTGCTAGTGGCTTGAGCTCTGAACACATCTTCTGAAAACGGTAGGATTTTCTACCTTTAGTAGGCCAGTCAATAAGGGGTCCTAGGGGTGACACCAAGGAGGTGACTATAACTTAATTTGGGTTAAAAAATAGAGTAAAAAAAAGGGAAAAAATTTTTTCTTTTAAATTATTAAGCACACCTCCTCCCCCTTCCCACTCCCCATAACCAGTCCCTGGGGACCAGCTCCTAGCAGGCTCCCCTGCTGAGCTTCTTTCTTTACCAAGATTCCTGTCCCACCAGGGAGTATCATTCATTCTAAGTCTATAGCCTTCTGAAACCTCTGGCCTTTTTTCTTTCTAAGTAGCCAACCCCCCCACCTCACCCTGCATAGCTAATTAAATAATTAAAAATAAATAAATGAAAAACTCTTTCCTTTCACCTCTCTTTTATGACTGTTCTTTTTCTTATCTTTTTCTTTTTTTTCTCTCTTTCTTTATTTTTTTCTTTCTCTCATTCTTGTCATCCTTTCTTCCTTAATCCTACTGTTTCCAAAGCCACAGGCCCCATCCCCCACACCACCAAACAGTGTGCTTTTTTGAATTCACTGATACACATTTGGGAATTATTTTGGGGAAGAATTCTGACTCAGAGTGGACTCTCACTGCGAGTATCTCTGCTCAACTTCCCTTCCTCCTTTAGCTACCCCTAAAATATACAGTGGATAGTAGATTTGCATAACTGCTATTTCAGCTATCCTTGTCTAGTCCTGAGTTTTTTTTTTTAATCTTTCTTAATAATCAGCTGCCTCTGATCACGAGGTTTGAGGTAATCTGGGACAGGTTTTTTTTTACCCTGCTATATTTTATTATTAATATTATATAAAGGCATATATCTTCCACCCCATTTAGGTTGATCAGAATTAACTCTTAGGATACCTTTCATTGCTAGGGTAGTGGGCATCTTATCTATTGTGGGAGGAACTTGTCTCCTTACTCCTACCTCCTCTACAGACTCTCCCCTTCCTCTTCCTCGTAGCTAAATAAAAAATTAAATTAAATAAAAAATAAAGTAATCAAAAAAACCTTTCCTTTCACTGCTCTTTAATTACAGCTCTTTTTCTTATCTTTTCTCTTTTCTCTCTCTTGTTTTTTTTTCTTTTTTTTTTATCTTATCATACACTTCTTCGTTCCTTCTTCTTTGCCTTTCTGAATTTGTGAATTATTTTGGGGAAGAAATCTGACTCAGAGTGGACTCTCTCTGCTCTAGTTCCCTTTCCCCTCTTGTTACCCCAGGAATATACAGTGGATAGTAGATTTGCATAACTGTCTATTCTTGCTATCCCTTCTTTCTTTTCTCTTTCTTCTTCAATGGGATTTGGTTACTATTTTTTCACAGACTGGAGAAATTGTTTGGCTAACTGGTAGTGATTAAACTGCTTCAATACTTGCTTCAGTTGCTACTGTAATTACTGAGATTGGTGAGTGCAATTGTCTTAAAGGTATTTGGTACAGTGTTGCTTATACTCAAGACACAACAACTGAGGAACAACAGAGTATAAAAAAAGAAACACATAAATTAAAAAAATGGGTAGATCAAAAACAAATAAAACTGCTACTCCAATGAATGAAGACAAGAGCCCAGAAGAAACTACAAATCAGCCAGAAGTAACCATAGATAAGAAAAGTATGCAAGCAATAATAAACTTATTAATCACAGAAACGAAAACAACATTGGAGGAAAGGAATGGCAGTATTAGGGAAACAACAGTTGAGACCCCCAAGGAAAATACTGACTACCTTGAGGCAATTAGAGGACTGAAAGCTGAAATAGCTGTAATGAAGAAAGAAGCGGAGGCAAGGGAAAGCAGACTAACAGAAGCAGAAAACAGAATTAGTCAGACAGAGGATGAGTTAGAGAAAACAAAGAAAGAGGTGAAAGAGCTTAAAAAGAGATTGAGAGACACTGAAAACAACAACAGAGACATATGGGATGATCTCAAAAGAAGTAACATTCGTATAATTGGCCTGCCAGAGGAAGAAAGAGAGGAAGGGGAAGCAAACATTCTAGAGGAAATAATAGAAGAAAACTTCTCAGACCTGAATAACAGGACATCAAGATTCAAGAGGCCCAGAGAGTTCCAAACAGAATCAACCCAGATCTGAAGATACAAAGACACATCATAGTCACAATGAGAAGAAGTAAGGATAAAGAAAGGATCCTAAAGGCTGCAAGAGAGAAACAAAAAGTCACATACAAGGGAAAACCCATAAGATTATCTGCAGACTTCTCCACTCAAACTCTAAAAGCCAGAAGAGAATGCCAAGATATCTATCAAGCCCTGAATGAAAAAGGGTTTCAACCAAGGTTAATATATCCTGCTAGACTTTCATTCAAACTAGATGGAGGGATCAAAACCTTCTTAGACAAACAACAGTTAAAGGAGGCAACCATCACCAAACCGGCCCTGAAAGAGGTTCTAAAAGACCTCTTATAAACAAGAACATCACTATAATACTTGCAAAATATCAGAGCAAAGAAAATTTTTTTTTGAACAATGGCACTACAATACATTAAATCCATAATATCAATAAATGTCAATGGCTTAAACTCACCCATCAAAAGACACAGAGTGGGGGGATGGATCAGAAAACATAACCCAACCATATGCTGCTTGCAAGAATCCCATCTGTCACAACAAGATAAAAACAGACTTAAAGTGGAAGGATGGAAAACTCTCATACAGGTTAACGGACCACAAAAAACGGCAGGAACAGCCATTCTCATCTCAGACATGATAGATTTTAAAATAAATAAAGTAATTAAAGATAGGCAATATCTTTAGGATCAATCAGCCAAGAAAACTTAACAATTATTAACATCTATGCACCCAATGAGGGACCATCTAAGTACGTCAAGCACTTACTGAAAGAATTTCAAAAATACATCAATAGTAATACAATAATAGTGGGAGACTTCAATACCCCACTCTCACACATAGACAGATCAACAAAGCAGAAATCCAACAAAGATACAAGAGAATTGAATGAAGAGATTGACAGACTAGACCTCTTGGACATTTTCAGAGTCCTTCACCCCAAAAAACTGGAATACACCTTTTCAAATCCACATAACACATACTCAAGGATAGACCACATGTTAGGCCACAAAGACAGCATCAATAAATTCAAGAACATCGAAATCATCCCAAGTATCTTCTCAGACCACAGTGGAGTAAAACTAACATTTAACAACAAACAGACGATTATTAAAAGTCACAGAATTTGGAAACTAAACAACATACTCCTTAAGAACCACTGGGTCAGAGATTCACTCAAGCAGGAAATTCAAATGTTCCTGGAAACAAATGAAAATGAAGACACAACCTATGAAAATATTTGGGACACATCTAAAGCAGTATTGAGAGGGAAACTTATAGTCGTACAATCACATATTAAACACCAAGAAGAAGCTCAAATGAACGACCATACTGCACACCTCAAGGACTTAGAGGAAGAGGAACAAAGGAACCCTAAAGCAAACAGAAGGACAGAAATCACTAAAGTTCGAGCAGAAATAAACAACATCGAAAATAAAAGAACCATACAAAAGATCAATGAAGCCAAATGTTGGTTCTTTGAAAGATTAAACAAAATTGACAACCCCCTAGCCAGACTCACCAAACAAAAAAGAGAGAAGACTCCAATTAATAGAATTGTAAACGATGGAGGAGATATCACAATTGACACCACAGAAATCTAGAGAATCCTGTGAAACTTCTAGAAAGAACTATACACCACCAAGCTAGAGAATCTGGAAGAAGTGGAACAATTCCTAGAAGCATATGCCCTTCCAAAACTGAGCCAAGAAGAACTACAAAATCTAAATGCACCAATCACAGACAAAGAAATTTAAACCATTATTAAGAATCTCCCCAACAACAAAACCCCTGGACCAGATGGCTTCACAAACGAATTCTACAAAAATTTCAGGAAAGAGTTAGTACCCATACTTCTTAAGCTCTTCCATAAGATTGAAGAAACAGGAATACTCCCTTCCACCTTCGATGAAGCCAACATCACCCTGATACCAAAAGCTGATAGAGTCAGAACAAAAAAAGGAGAACTACAGACCAGTATCTCTGATGAACATAGATGCCAAAATATTAAACAAGATCTTGGGCAACCGGATACAGCAACATATCAAAAAGATTGTTCATCACGAACAAGTGGGATTCATCCCAGGAATGCAAGGCTGGTTAAAAATCCATAAGTCAATCAATGTCATTCTCCACATCAATAAAAGCAAAGCCAAAAACCACATGATTATCTCAATAGATGCAGAGAAAGCCTTTGACAAAATCCAACACCCATTCATGCTCAAAACTCTACCAAAAATGGGTATAGATGGGAAATTCCTCAAGATAGTGGAGTCTATATGTAGCAAACCTACAGCCAACATCATATTCAATGGACAGAAGCTGAAAGCATTCCCCCTCAGATCGGGGACTAGACAGGGCTGTCCACTGTCACCGTTACTCTTCAACATAGTATTGGAAGTTCTTGCCATAGCAATCAGGCAAGAGAAAGGAATCAAAGGAATACAGATTGGAAGGGAAGAAGTCAAGCTCTCACTATTTGCAGATGATATGATAGTATACATAGAAAAACCTAAAGAATCCAGCAGAAAACTAATGGAAGTTATTAGGCAATATAGCAAGGTATCAGGCTACAAAATCAATGTACAAAAATCAGTGGCATTTCTTTATGCAAACACTAAATCTGAAGAAGAAGACATCCAGTAATCATTCCCATTTACTGTTTCAGCAAAATTAATCAAATACCTACGAATAAAGTTGACCAAAGAAGTGAAAGACTTGTATGCTGAAAAGTATGAGTCACTACTCAAGGAAATAGAAACTGATACCAAGAAATGGAAAGATATCCTATGCTCATGGATTGGAAGAATAAATATCATCAAAATGAATATTCTCCCCAGAGCCATATACAAATTTAATGCAATACCCATCAAAGTTCCACCAAGCTTCTTTAAGAGAATAGAACAAACACTAAAATTGCCAAAACCATCTTGAGGAAAAGAAATAGAAATGGAGGCATCACACTCCTAGACCTTAAACTATATTATAAAGCCATCATCATCAAAACAGCATGGTACTGGAACAAAAATAGGCACACAGACCAGTGGAACAGAATTGAAAGCCCAGAAATAAATCCCCACACCTATGGACATCTAATCTTTGATAAGGGGGCCCAAAGGATTAAATAGAAAAAGGAGGCTCTCTTCAATAAACGGTGCTGGGAAAACTGGGTTGTAACATGCAGAAGAATGAAATTGAACCACTTTATCTCACCAGAAACAAAAATCAACTCCAAATGGATCAAAGACCTAGATGTCAGACCAGAAACAATCAAATACTTAGAGGAAAACATTGGTAAAATGCTTTCCCACCTACACCTCAAGGACATCTTTGATGAATCAAACCCAATTGCAAGGAAGACTAAAGCAGAAACAAACCAATGGGACTACATCAAATTGAAAAGCTTCTGAACATCCAAAGAAACTATTAAACAAACAGAGAGACCCCTCACAGAATGGGAGAAGATCTTCACATGCCATACATCAGACAAGAAACTAATCACCAAAATATATAAAGAGCTCAGCAAACTTAGCACCAAAAAAGCAAATGACCCCATCTAAAAATGGGCAGAGGATATGAACAAAACATTCACTACAGAGGAGATCCAAAAGGCTAACAAACATATGAAAAACTGCTCTAGGTCACTGATTGTCAGAGAAATGCAAATTAAGACAACACTAAGATACCACCTCACTCCTGTAAGAATGGCATACATCAAAAAGGACAGCAGCAACAAATGCTGGAGAGGTTGTGGGGACAAAGGAACCCTTTTACATTGCTGGTGGGAATGTAAATTAATCCAGCCTCTGTGGAGAGCAGTCTGGAAAATTCTCAGAATGCTAGACATGGACCTTCCATATGATCCAGTAATCCCTCTCCTGGGGTTATACCCCAAAGACTCCATAACACCCAACCAAAAAGAGGTGTGTACTCCTATGTTCATAGCAGCACAATTCATAATAGCTAAAACCTGGAAGCAACCCAGGTGCCCAACAACAGATGAGTGGCTGAGAAAGCTGTGGTATATATACACAATGGAATGCTATGCAGCTATCAAGAACAATGAATCCACCTTCTCTGACCCATCTTGGACAGAGCTAGAAGGAATTATGTTAAGTGAGCTAAGTCAGAAAGATAAAGATGAGTATGGAATGATCCCACTCATCAACAGAAGTTGATTAAGAAGATCTGAAAGGGAAACTAAAAGCAGGACCTGACCAAATTGTAAGTAGGGCACCAAAGTAAAAACCCTGTGGTGAGGGGTAGACATGCAGCTTCCTGGGCCAGTGGGGGAAGGGAGTGTTTGGGAGGGATGGGTCACAGTCTTTTGGTGGTGGGAATGGTGTTTATGTACACTCCTAGTAAAATGTAGTCATATAAATTACTAGTTAATTAATATGAGAGGGGGGAAATTGATTGTATGTCTCGAAGTTTTCAAAACACAAACTGAATCTTTTTAATATATAGGCTGTGTAATTGATATGCAGACTCTTTCAAAAGCCTAGACCAAGTAGATCAGAAGCAACCAATATCCCAGCTATATACAAGGTACTGCACAGCAAACCCTAACAAAGGGACTTTTCGAAGTCAACCCAATTACCAAATAATGTGATGATAACATTAACTATGGATTGTCTTTTTGAACCCTAAGACAGCAGGACCCTCACATCTCCACTATAGAGCCTCTACTTCCCCCAGTCCTGGAACCCTTGGATAGGGCCCACTTTCCCGTATGCCTCTCCCAATCCATATCAAATAATATTGCATCTGCCGATCACAACCTAACCAACGCAATGATTGCCTCAACATGCTTCACTTCAGACTGTGTCCAGAGACTTCACGTGTGGAATGACAGCCCTTCAGGTTCATTACTCGGGTGAGACCTTTCCTTTCATAGTATACTCTAATTACATCTCAGGTGGTTCACTTCCTAGCAAAGTCCCAAAACCTAGATATACACCAGTTTCTGTGAGAGAGAGCATATGTTCACACGTATCCGTAAACTACTGCAAAATATATACCTGAAAGCAGAAGTACACTAGAGTTTTCAGTGAGTACCCCCCTAACACTTCCTCTCCACTATTCCAACCTTTGGGTCCATGATTGCTCAACAATTTGTTTGGCTCTGTATGTTAACTCTCTTTTCAGTTACCAGGTTCCAGATTTCATCAGGATGCCAGCCAGGCTTCCCTGGACTGAAGACCCCACCAATGCGTCCTGGAGCTCCGCTTCCCCAGAGACCCACCCTACTAGGGAAAGAGAGAGGCAGACTGGGAGTATGGACCGACCAGTCAATGCCCATGTTCAGCGGGGAAGCAATTACAGAAGCCAGACCTTCCACCTTCTACAACCCACAATGACCCTGGGTCCATGTTCCCAGAGGGATAGAGAATGGGAAAGCTATCAGGAGAGGGGGTGGGATATGGAGATTGGGTGGTGGGAATTGTGTGGAGTTGTACCCCTCCTACCCTATGATTTTGTTAATTAATCCTTTCTTAAATAAAAAAGAAAAAAAGAAAGTAACAAAAAATAGAAAGAAAATCAAAAGTTGAATAAGAGATACCTGCAGCACTGCTTCACTATTCATGATGCTTCCACCCCTGTAAGTGGGGAGTAGAAGATTGAACCCACACAATAATTTGTATGTTCAATCAAGTATGGCATCACAATGCCCCTTTTAATTCCTTTGTTAGACTTATTCCAAGATATTTTATCTTGGTGAAATTATAAATAGTATAGTTTCCTTAATTTCTCTTTCTTATAATTCACTCTATATGTAAAAACAACAGATTTTTCTTTTTTAAAATTTTTGTTTACTGTAAACCCCATTGAATTAATGTGATCTTTGGGGGCCCATAACTAGCTTAGGAGCCTATGTGACCTCTGCATTCCCCTAGATCTGAGCTCACATTATGTGGTTATGAGTAGGAACATTCCATGCTGCCCCAATATGGAACCATCTTCCTCAGGCGTAGCCTAGAGTATGTTATCCATCCTCCATTCAGAGGATGGACATTCTCTATTGTTGATCCAGGTTGAGGGCAACTTGGACACACTGGCATATCAAATTTCATGCTCAGGGGAAAAAAGAAAAAGAAAAAAAAACTAGCAGAGCCACAGGCCCTTTGGAATTTAACTAAAATATGCCTACTAGCTATCCACAAAATGGAGGATCCCCCAACTCTTCATCTGCACTATTCCAGCCCTTAGGTCCATGACTGGTCAACAATTTGGCTGTGTATGTTAACTCTCTTATCAACCACCAGGTTCCAGATGCTAGCATGATGCCGACCAGACTTCCCTGGACAAACAACCCCACCAATGTGTCCTGGAGCTCCATTTCCCCAAGCCCTTCCCCACTAGGGAAAGAGAGAGACAGGCTGGCAGTATGGGTTGACCTGCCAATGCCCATGTTAAGCGGGGAAGCAATTACAGACGCCAGACCTTCCAACTTTTGCATCCCACAGTGACCTTGGGTCCATACTTCCAGACGGTTAAAGAATAGGAAAGCTATGAGGGCAGGTGATGGGATACAGAGTTCTGGTGGTAGGAATTATGTGAAACTGTACCGATCTTATCTTATGGTTTAGTCAATGTTTCCTTTTTATAAATAAAAATTTTTAAAAAATGACTTATGAAAAGGAAATACTGACAGAAAGCATAGAATAAGAAAGTCACAATTTCACACAATTCCTACCAGTAAAACTCCGTATCACGTCCCCTCCCCTGATTTTTTCCTATTGTTTAACCCTGTGGGAGTATGGACCCAGGGTCATTAATGGGTGTAAAAGGTGGAAGGTCTGGCTTCTATAATTGCTTCCCCACTAAACATGAGCATTGACAGATCAACCCAGACTCCCATCCTCTCTCTCTCTCTTTCCCTATTGGGGCAGAGTTCTGGGGAAGTGGGGCTCCAAGACATATTTTTGCAGTCGTCTGCCCAGGGAAGTCAGGTTGGCATCATGGTAGCATCTGGAACCTGGTGGCTGAAAAAAGAGTTCACATATAGAGCCCAACAAATTGTTCACTAATCATGAACCTAAAGACTGGAATATTGCAGATGAAGATTTGGGGTCTCTACTTTGGAAATATCTAGTAGTTCTATTTTAGGTATATTCCAAAGGACCCATGACTTTACTAGTTTTGCCTGAGCCTGACATCTGATATGCAGGTGGACCTACGTAATTGTCTAAGGAGATGATGTCATGGATGGAAAAATTGCTAAAAAGCTGGATCAGGGAAGAGTGTGGCTCCCAAATATGGGAAAGGTCTATAAATATCGTTGACTATAAACCCCACTGATTTGATCTGGAGCCCATATTCAGCATAGAAGTCTATGTAACCTCTGCATCCCTGTAGGTCTGAGCTCACATTTCATGGTCATGAGTAGGAACGTTCCAAGTTGTACCAATTTCAGGACCCATCTTCCTCAGGTGGAAGATAGAGTATATTATCCAACCCCCTTCTGTGGATGGAACTTTCTCTACCATTGTTGATCCATATTGAGGGGAGGTCTTATAGAGACCCCCAAATGGGTCCATTATGTTGTTCCTGATGGAGATGACCAGTGACAATGGAGAGAGGGATCTGTTCAAGGTCTAGGCCCATCATGTCTGTGTGGGAATCCTAGGACTCCACCAATTGGGCCCCAGATGATAGGGTAGGCTGGTAATGACTAAAGAGTCATCATTAAAGTATGCAAGTCTATTGCCCTTAATCAGCTTTTGTAGTCATTACTTTGAGAAGGTTAGCTTTGTAGTGACTGAGGGAAGTGTAATAGGAAGTAGGCGAGAAGGATATCTATCTCTAAGTAGGAGTTATTTCATCAGGTACTTTAAGATGTATTTTTAGGTCTTTCTACTTGTTTGCTTCATTTATTGACTCACTGCAAACTATTGTGAACTTTTGCTTTAAGGTATATATTTTGCCCTAATTTATGGATACAAGTATACATAGGCCCTACCTCATGGGACCTGGTCTATATCTAGTTTTTGAGGCTTTGTTAGAATGTGGACTATCTGAAATATAATTAAGGAGTCCTATGAGAAAGGAAAGGTCTCACCCAAGTAATGATGGTGAAGGGTTAACATTCCAGGCCTGATGTTTCTGGACACTTCTAAACTGAAGCATGCCGAGGTCATATTTATTGCATTGAATAGGTTGGGATCAGAACATGCAGTATCAGTTGGTATGAATTGATAGAATCATGCTGGAAAGTAAGCCCCATCCTAGAGGTTCTAGGACTAGGGGAAATTTGGGCTTTATAGAGGAAAGAGGAGGTTCCTGCTGTCTTAGGGTTTAATGAGGCAATGGGGGACGGAGCCAAGATGCCAACTTAGAAACAACACATGGTGTGAGCTCCAAAATAAAGCAGCATACAACCTGGGATTCTTTGGAAAGGGTAGGATAACTGGCGTATCCGTGAAAAGGTAAATAGGGGGTAGTCAGGATGACACTAAAACATAATTCTATAATCCACACTTGGGCTGACAAACAGAAGCTAAATGGACAAAGAAAAGAAAATCTTTGGCTTCATTATTTCTGAACTCACCATTACTAAACTCACCATCCCCCACCCCCACCCCCAGAAGGGCTGGCCAGCTGCTCCTAACAAACTTCCTGCTGAGCTATTTTCTTTACCAAGATCCCTGGCACAGCAGGGGTGTCATTTCAAACCTTTTTCTTTTTCTTTACCTTCTCTCTCTCTCTCTCTCTCTCTGGCTGGAGCTCTATTTGAGTAACAAAATAACTGAACAATCAGAGCCTCAGCCCTGCATTGGAGAGACTACCTGCAGATTTTTTTTCTTTTTTTCTTTTTTTTATACTTCTTATAATTGGTTGTCTTTGCTCAGGCTGCATGCAGCCAATCTGGAGTCATCCAAGCTGCAGACTGACTGTTAGAGTTTTTTAGTCTACCTTATTTTATTATTACTATTATTATATATGTGTGTCCCTTTTCCCTCTTCTTTAGGTTGACCAAAATTAACTGCTGTTGCTTTTTACATTGATAGGTGACTGGGTGTCCTATCCATTGTGAAAGGAACTTGTTTCTCTCTCCTGCTTCCCTCCACACTTCTTTTTCTCTCCTAGTTAATTAAAAAAGGAAACTGTTTCTTTTCACTGCTGTTTCCTCCCCCCCTTCTCCTTCTTTTCTTCCTTCTTTTGCCTTGTGGATTCATTGACACTTGTTTGTGAATTGCTTTGTGGAAAAATGTGACTCTGAGTGAACAGTGTGTGTATGTGTGTGTGTGTGTGTGTGTGTGTGTGTGTGTGTATGTATGTGTTTGTGTGTGTCAGTGTGTGTGTCTTTTCTACTTTCCTTTCTCCTCTTGCTATCCCTAGAATTTTCACTGGACAGTAGATTTGCATAATTGTCTACTCTTGCTTTCCCTTTTTCCTTATTTTTCTTTTGGATTTGTTTGCTATTTTTCTTGGACTGGAGGTATTGTTTGGCTAACTGGTATTGGTTGAACTGCATTAATCCTTACTTGAGTTGCTATTGTTGTAATTTTTGAGGTTTGTGACAGCATTTGTGAGAAGTCTTTAGGATAGCATGTCTAGTACTCAAAACACAACAACTGAAGCAATGCAGAAGAGAAGAATACAAACCACATCAATAAAAAATGGTTAAATCAAGAGCAAATAAAACTGCTACTACAATCAATAAGGACAGGAGCCCAGAAGAAACTCCAGATCACTCAGAAGTAACCATAGATAAGAAAAGTATGCAAGCAATAGTAAACGTAATAGTCACAGAAATGAAGACAACTATGGAGGAAAGGACTATCAGAATTAGGAAACAACAGATGATACACTCAAGGAAAATACTACGTAACTTAAGGTAATTAGAGAATTGAAAACTGAAATAGCTGAGCTAAAAGGCCAAATAGCTGAACAAGCTAATACTGTAACTGAACTGAAGAAAGAAGTTGAGGGAAGGGAAAGCAGATTAAAAGAAGCAGAAAACAGAATTATCCAGACAGAGGATGAGCTACAGAAAACTAAGAAAGAGGCAAAAGAACTCAAAAAAGAGATTGAGAGACACTGAAAATAACAAAATAGACATATGGGATGATCTTAAAAGAAGTGACATTGATATAATTGTCCTGCCAGAGGAAGAGAGGAAGTGGAAGTAAACATCCTAGAGGAAATATTAGTAGAAAACTTCCCAGCCCTAAACAACAAAAAGGACTTAAAAATTCAAGAGGCCCAGAGATCCCAAAACAGAATCAACCCAGACATGAAGACACCAAGACACATCAGAGTTACAATGAAAAGAAGCAAGGATAAAGAAAGGAACCTAAAGGCCGCAAGAGAAAAACAAAAAGTCACATATAGGGTTAAACCTGTATAAGACTATCAGCAGACTTCTCCACTCAAACTCTAAAAGCCAGAAGAGAATGGCAATATATCTATCGAGTCCTCAAGGAAAAAGGGTTTCAACCAAGGATAATATATCCTGCTAGACTTTCATTCAAATTAGATAGAGGGATCAAAAGCTTCTCGGATAGGCAACAGTTAAAGGAGGCAACCATCACCAAACCGGCCATAAAAGAGGTTCTAAAAGACCTCTTATAAATAAGAACATAATCATAATAGTTTCCGTATATCAGAGCAAATAACAAATTGTTGAATAATGACACAGCAATACATTTAATCCATAATATCAATAAATGTCAATGGCTTAAACTCACCCATTAAGAAGCACAGAGTGGTAGGATGGATCAAAAAACACAACCAAACCATATGCTGCTTGCAAGAATCCCATCTGACCCAACAAGGCAAACACAGACTTAAAGTGAAAGGATGGAAACTGACATACAGGCTAATGGACCACAAAAAAGGGCAGGAACAGCCATTCTCATCTCTGACACAATAGACTTTAAATTAAATAAAGTAATTGAAGATAGGCAAGACCATTAAATAATGATTAGAGGATCAATCAACTTCTTCTTCTAGCATTTGCCCTTCTTCCGTAGCCAGTTAATGGCTTTGAAAGTGACTGGGATCCATGTGGATTCAGTCGGCTAGGAAGGATCATCATTTTCCCCAATGAATGGGTATTCCCGTGGTGCATCCCGTGAGTACCCATTCATTGGGGAAAATGATGATCCTTCCTAGCCGACTGAATCCACATGGATCCCAGTCACTTTCAAAGCCATTAACTGGCTACGGAAGAAGGGCAAACGCTAGAAGAAGTTGATTGATCCTCTAATCATTACACCTATACACCTAATGCAGGCCCATATAAATACATCAAATACCCACTGAAAGAACTACAAAAGTACATCAATAGCAATACAGTAATATTAGGAGACTTTAACACCCCACTCTCAAACTTAGACAGATCAATGAAGAAGAGAATCAAGAAAGAAACAAGAGAATTATATGAAGAGATGGACAGACTAGACCTCCTGGACATTTTCAGAGTTCTTCACCCCAAAAAACTCGAATACACGTTCCTTTCAAATCCACACAACACATTCTCAAGGATAGACCACATGTTAGGCCACAAAGACAGTATCAACAAATTCAAGAGCATTAAAATCATCCCAAGTATCATCTCAAACCACAGTAGAGTAAAGCTAACATTTAACAACAAACAGAAGTTATTAAAAGTCACAGAATTTGGAAACTAAACAACATACTGCTTAAGAACTGCTGTGTCAGAGAGGCACTCAAGCAAGAAATTCAAACATTCCTGGAAACAAATTAAAATGAAGACACAAGCTATCAAAATATTTGGGACACAGTTAAAACAGTACTGAGAGGGAAACTCCTAGTCATACAATCATATATTAGAGAACAAGAAAAAGCTCAAATAAACGCCCTTACTGTATGCCTTAAGGACGTAGAGGAAGAGGAACAAAGGAACCCTAAAGCAACCAGAAGGATGGAAATCAGTAAAATTAGAGCAGAAATAAACAACATTGAAAATAAGAGAACCATACAAAAGATCAATTAAGCCAAATGTTGATTCTTTGAAAAATTAAACAAGATTGACAAACCCGTAGCCAGACTCACTAAAAAAAGGGGGGGGGGGAGACTCAAATAAATAGAATTGTAAACGATAGTAGTATTCCATTGTGTATGCATACCACAGCTTTCTTAGGCATTCATCTGTTTTTGGGCACCTATGTTGCTTCCAGGTTTTAGCTATTACAAATTGCGTTATGAACATAGGTTCACATATATCTTTTTGGTTGGTTGTTATGGAATCCTTGGGGTATATCCCTAGGAGAGGAGCCACTGGGTCATATGGAAGGTCCATGTCTAGCCTTTTGGGAGTTTTCCAGAATACTCTCCACAGAGGTTGGGCCAATGTATATTCCCACCAGCAGTGCAGAGTTGTTGCTTTGTCCCCCATAGCCTCTCCAGCATTTGTTGCTGCTGTAATTTTTGATGTTTACCATTCTCACAGGGGTGAGGTTGTATCTCAATGTTGTCTTTATTTGCATTTCTCTGACAATCAGTGACCTGGAGCAATTTTTCATGTGCTTGTTAGCCTTTTGGATCTCTTCTGTAGTGAATGTTTTGCTCATATCTTCTGCCCATTTTTGCATGGGATCATTTGCTTTTTGTTGCTAAGTATGCTGAGCTCTTTGTATATTTTGGTTATTAGTCTCTTGTCTGATGTATGGCATGTGAAGATTATCTTCCAATTTGAGGGGGTCTCTTAGTTTGTGTGACACTTTCTTTTGCTGTGCACAATCTCTTCAATTTGATGTAGTCCCACTGATTTCTTTTTTTTTTTTTTAGTCTTCCTCACAATTGGATTTGTATCCTGAAATCTGTCCTTGAGGTATAGGTGAGAAAGTGTTCCACCAATGTTTTCTTTTAAGTATTTGATAGTTTCTGGTCTAACATTCAGGTCCTTGATCCATTTGGAGTTGACTTTTGTTTCTGGTGAGGCAAACTGGCTCTGTTTCATTCTTTTACATGTTTCAACCCAGTTTTCCCAGCACCGTTTATTGAAGAGAGCCTCCTTCCTCCATTTAATACTTTGGGCTCCCTTATCAAAGACTAGATGTCCATAGGTATGGGGGTTTTGTTCTGGTCTTTCAATTCTGCTCCACTGGTCTGTGTGCCTATTTTTGTTATAGCACCAGGATGTTTTGATGATGATGGCCTTATAATATAGTTTGAGATCTGGGAGTGTGATGCCTCCAATTCTGTGTCCTTTCCTCAAGATAGTTTTGGTGATTCTAGGTTTTTTCTGTTTCCAGATAAACGATTGTAATTTTTTTCTATTCTCTTAAAGAAGCTTGGTGGAACTTTGATGGGTATCACATTAAATTTATATATGGCTCTGGGAGGAATATTCATTTTTATGATATTAATTCTTCCCATACATGAGCATGGAATGTCTTTCCATTGCTTGGTGTCATTTTCTATTTCTTTGAATAGCTACTCATAGTTTTTCAGTATATGAGTTTTACACTTCTTTAGTCAGCTTTGTTCCTAGATATTTTATTGATTTTTTGTAACTGTGATAGGGAGTGATTTCTGGATGGCCTCTTCTTCAGACTTGGCATTTGCATAAAGAAATGCCACTGACTTTTGTGCTTTGTTTTTGTAGCCTGATACCTTCCTATACTGCCTCGTGATTTCCAGTAGCTTTCTGCTGGATTCTTTAGATCTCTCTATGTATACTATCTATCTTCTGCAAAGTGGTAGAGTTTAATTTCTTCCCTTCCAATATGTATTCCTTTGATTTCTTTCTCTTGTCTGATTGCTATGGCAAGAACGTCCAATACTATGTTGAAAAGTAATGGTGATAATGGGCAGCCCTGTCTATTCCCCGATGTGAGGGTAAATGCTTTCAGCTTCTGTCCATTGAGTATGATGTTGGCTGTAAGTTTGCTATCTATGGATTGCACTATCTTGAGGAATTTCCCATCTATTCCCATTTTTTGTAGTGTTTTGAGCATGAATGGGTGTTGGATTTTGTCAAAGGCTTTCTCTTCATCTATTGAGATAATCATGTGGTTTTTGGTTTTGCTTTTATTGATGTGGTGAATGACATTGATTGACTTATGTATACTGAACCAGCCTTGCATTCCCACTTGGTCGTGGTAAATGATCTTTTTGATATACTGCTGTATTCTTAGGCTAGGACTTGTTTAATATTTTGGCATCTATGTTCATCAGAGATATTGGTCTGTGGTTTTCCTTTTTTTGTTGTGTCCCTATCTGCTTTTGTTATCAGGGTGATGTTTGCTTCATAGAAGGTGGAAGGGAGTGTTTCAGTTTCTTCAGTCTTTTTACCCCTTGCCATGGTTAAGTGATATTCTGTTAGATATCTTAAAGCTTGTCTCTTTAAAAATGTATTTTCCAGAAAGTACACCAAATAATACTTATTATTTATATGATAATTTATACAGATAGTAAACATTATATAAATTTTAAAAAGAGCTTTAGAATTATAGGTATTAACTGTTTCCTGAAGGTTTTGTATAATTCATTTGTAAAGCCATCTCGCTCAGGACTTTCGTTGTTGGGAAGATTCTTAATAATTGTTTCAATTCCTTTGTCTGTGATTGGTGTATTTAGTTTCTGTAGTTCTTCTTGATTCAGTTTTGGAAGGGTATATGTTTCTAGCAATTCTTCCATTTCTTCCAGATTCTCTAGCTTGGTGGCATATAGTTGTTTGTAGATGTTTGCATGATTTTTTGGATTTCTGTGGTGTCTGTTGTGATATTCTCTCTATTGTTTGCAATTTGATTTATTTGAGTCTTCTCCTACTCACCTTGTTTTTAAGTGAGTCTGGGTAAGGGTTTGCCAATTTTGTGTTATTTTCCAAATAGCCAATATTTGGCTTAATCTATCTTTTATATGGTTCTCTTATTTTGGATGTTGTTTATTTCCGCTCTAATTTTAATGATTTCAGTTCTTCTTGATGCTTTACTGTACCTTTGTTAATATTCTTCTAAGTCTTAAAGGCATGCAGTAAGGTCATTTAATTGATGTTTTTCTTGTTCTCTAATGTGTGCTTGTATGGCTATAAGTTTCCATCTCAGTACTGCTTTAGCTGTGCCCCATATACTGTGATAGCTCGTGTCTTCATTTTCATTTGTTCCCAGAAACATTTGAATTTCTTGCTTGAGTGTCTCTCTAACCCAGAGGTTCTTAAGCAGCATGTTGTTGAGTTTCCAAATTTTGAGATTTTTAGTATTTTTCTTTTTGCTGTGGAATGTTAGCTTTAGTCCACTGTGGTCTGACAAGATGCTTGTGATGATTTCAGTGCTCTTAAAACTGTCTTTGTGGCCTAAGATGTGGTCTATCCTTGAGGATGTGCTGTGTGGATTTTATTTAAAAAAATGTGTATTCCAGTTTTTTGGGGTGAAGAACTCTGAAAATGTCTAGGAGGTCTAGTCTATCTATCTCTTTGATTTATTCTCTTGTCTCTTTGTTGATTCTCTGCTTTGTTGATCTAAGTGTGAGAGTGGGGTGTCGAAGTCTCCTACTACTACTGTATTACTATTGATGTATTTTTGTAGTTCTTTCACTAAGTGTTATATTTAGATGGGCCCTCACTGGGTTATGTTAATAACTTTTAAGAATTTTTTGATTGATTGATACTCTGATCATTATGTAATGATCTTGCCTATCTCTTATTACTTTATTTAACATAAAGTCTATTGTGTCAGAGATGAGAATGGCCATTCCTGCTGTTTTTTGCAGTCCATTAGCCCGTATAATAGTTTTCCATCCTTTCCCTTTAAGTCTGTGTTTGTCTTGTTGGGATTCTTGCACAAAGCATATGGTTGTGTTTTGTTATCTGATGCATCCTCCTACTCTGTGCCCTTTAATGGGTGAATTTAAGCCATTGACATTTATTAATATTATGGAATTAAGGCTTTGAAGTGCCATTACTCAAAAGTTTTTTTTCTCTGATATATGGCAATTATTTTGGTGATCTTCTTGTTCATAGGAAGTCTTTTAGAACCTCTTTCAGGGCATGCTTGGTGATAGTTGTCTCCTTTGACTGTTGCTTGTCTGAGAAGGTTTTTATCCCTCCATCTAGTCTGAATGAAAGTATTTCTGGATATAGTATCCTTAGTTGAAATCCTTTTTCACTGAGGGCTTGATAAGTATCCTTTCTTCTTATCATTCTGTTGGTTATGTGTCTTGATGCCTTCTGTTTGGGGCTTTCTGGGACTTTTGAATATTTAAGTCATTTCTATTGTTTAGGTCTGGTAAATATTGTTTTATTATTTCCTCTAGGATGTTTACTTCCCCTTCCTCTCTTTCCTCCTCTGGTAGACCAATTATGTGAATGTTACTTCTTTTGAGATCATCCCATATGTCTCTGTTGTTGTTTTCAGTGTCTCTCAGTCTCTTTTTATCTCTTTTACCTCTTTCTTAGTTTTCTCTAGCTCATCATCTATCTGGCTAATTCTATTTTCTACTTCTGTTAACCTTCTTTACTTTCCCTCAGCTTCCTTCTTCAGTTCCATTACAGTGATTAGCTTGTTCTGCTATTTATCGTTGTAGCTCAGCTATTTTAGCTTTCACTTCTCTAATTAACTCGAGGTAACTGCTATTTTCCTTGAGAATCTCATCTGTTGTTTCCCTATTTCTTATAGCACTTTTCTTAATAGTTGCCCTCATTGCTGTAACTAATAGTTCCATTACATTTTCGATAGTTCTCTTATCTATAATCACTTCTGACTTATTTGGAGCTTCTTCTGTGGTCTTGTCCTCATTCATTGTGATAGCAGTTTTATTTGATCTCAATTTGACGATTTTTTAAAGTTGGTTTGGTTTGTATTTTTCTGTCCTGTCACTCTTCAGTTGTGTTATATGAGTATAGGCCACACTAGATTTTTTAATCTGATGAAGTAATGAACTTCAGAAAGTAAACTAGCAGCTGAAGGAAAGATTAATGTAGTTCAACCAAAACCATATAGTCAAGCAATACCTCTACTCTAAAAACAAAAACCAACAATACAAAGGGAACGACACAGGAAAAGAGAAAAAAAAGAAAGAAAATAAGGAAGGGAAAGTAAGTATAGACAAGTATGAAAATAACTATCAACTATAAATTCTAATGATAGTGGGAAGAGAGGGAGAAGAAAAAAGAGAGAGAGAGAAAGAATCTACTCTCAGTAAGATCCTTCTCCAAGATAATTCATGAACCAGTGCCAGTGAATAAAAAAGAGAGAAAATACAAAGCAGTCAAAGAAAGAGATTTTTCAGATAAGCTTTATTAAGAGAAGTACCCCACGCCTATGGACAGCTAACCTTTGATAACAGGGCCCAAAGTAGTAAATGGAGGAAGGAGGCTTTCTTCAATAAATGGCGCTGGGAAAACTGGGTTGAAACATGCAAAAGAATGAAACTGAAACACTTTATATCACCAGAAGCAAAAAACAACTCCGAATGTATCAAGAATCTGGATGTTTGTCGTTTTCGCTGGGCTGGATTCACGTGCAGGTAACAGATGACCAGAAACTCGTGGCTGAGCTGAGAATGCAGTTTAATCTTTATTCACGAGCGGGCAAACAGTCCAACACCTAATCACCGCACAATGTGCTCCTCAATCTTTCTCCTCCGGCGGCAGAGAGAAACTCAGAAAGTACATAGGGTAGGGGGCAGGGAGAAGGAAGAAGTGCAAAAAGGCAAAGACTAAACCACAATCTCCCAGAGGCAGGGGGAGTGAGACCAAACCAATGTAACAGAAAGATCTTGTAAATAGACCACAATGTCAAGCAATGTAACAGAAGCAGAACTAGATCCCAGAAGCAGAACTAGAAGCATACCAACAGATGTTAGACCAGAAACTATCAAATACTTAAAATAAAACATTGGTGGAACACTTTCCCTCAAGGACAGATTTCAGGATATTGACCCAACTCCAAGGAAGACTAAAGCAAAAACTAACTAGTGGGATTACATCAAATTGTAAAGCTTCTGCACAGCCAAAGAAACTATCACAAAAACAAAGAGACCCCTCACAGAATGGGAGAAGATCTTCACATCCCATACATCAGACAAGAGACTAATAACCAAAATATATAAAGAGCTCAGGAAACCTAGCACCAAAAAAGCAAATGACCCCATCCAAAAATGGGCAGAGGATATAAACAAAACATTCACTTCAGAGGAGATCCAAAAGGCTAACAAACACATGAAAAATTGCTCCAGGTCGCTGATTGTCAGAGAAATGCAAATAAAGACAACATTGAGATACCTATCACCTCACCCTTGTAATAATGGTATATATCAAAAAGGACAGCAGCAACAAATGCTGGAGAGGCTGTGGGGACAGAGGATCCCTTCTTCACTGCTAGTGGGAATGTAATTATGTTAAGCGGTCTACCTCAGAAAGATAAACATGAGTATGGGATGATCCCACTCATAAATAGAAGTTGAGAAAGAAGACCAGAAAGGAAAACTAAAAGCAGGATTTTACTAAATTTGGAGTAGGGCACCAAAGTAAAAACCCTGGGGTGAGGGTGAAGGTGGATGTTCAGCTTCATGGGCTGGGTGGGGTACGGTGGTGTGGGTGGGTGTGGGTGGGGGTGGGAGGGGTGATGGAATGGGACACAGTCTGTTGGTGGTTGGAATGGTGTTTATGTACACTCCTATTAATTTGTAGTCATATAAATCACTAAGTAATATGAGAGGACAAATTTGATTGAATGTCTCAAACTTTTTAAAGCACAGACTGAATCTTTTTAATACATAGGCTGAGTCTTTGATATGTTGACTCTCTTAAAAACTTAGACCAGGAAGAACAGAAACAACTGGTAGTACAGCTATATACAAATAATGTCTAAGGACATAAATTATGGTGATGTTGTGTGTGATACAGCAAATCCTAACAAAGGGATTTTTAAAAGTTAACCCAATTGCCAAATAATGTAATTATAGCAATAACTATCTATTGTCTTCTTAAACCCTAAGACAGCAGGAATCTCCCGCTTCCTCTATAGAACTTATATTTCCCCAGTCCTGGAACCTCTAGGGTGGGGCTCACTTTCCCTCAAGCTTCTCTCAAGTCATACCAAATGATATTGCATCTGTCAATCCCAACCTAATCAATGCAACAAGTACCACCAAGTACCATGGCAGCATGCTTCACTTAAGACTGTGTCCAGAGACGTCAGGCGTGGAATGTCAACCCTTTAGCCTCATTACTCTGGTGAGACCTTTCTTTTCATAGTATTCTCTAATTCCATCCTAAGACATTCACTTCCTAACAAAGTCCCAATACCTAGAAATAGACCAGGTCCCATGAGAAAGAGCATATGTTCACATGTATCCACAAATTAGGGCAAAATATAGACCTGAAAGCAAAAATAAACAATAGTTTTTAGTGAGTCAGTATCAAGTTCATAATGAAATAGTGTCTGCTTAGACTTAGATACCCTCTTCACCTACTTCCTATTACAGTTCTCTCACTCACTCCAAAGCTAACCTTTGCAAAGCAAGGACTGTAAAAGCTGAATAAGGGCAAGAGACTGGCATACTTTAATGATGACTCTTTAGTCACTATCAGGCCACTCCATCAGCTGGGGCACTATTCAGGGAATCCTGATATTCCCAAACAGACTTGATGGGCCTAGACCTCAAATAAATCCCTCTCTCCATTGTTACTGATCATTTCTCTCAGGAACAACAAAATTGACCCCTTTGCAGGCTCCCTTAGGACCTTGCCCTCAACTTGCATGAACAATGGTAGAGAATGTTCCATCCTCCGAATGATGAACTTGAGAAAGATGGATCGATATTGGGGCATCCTGGAATATGCCTACTCATGACCACAAAATGTGAGCTCAGATCTACAGGGATGCAGAGGTCACATAGGCTGAATATAGGCCCCAGATCACATCAAATCGATGGGGTTTATAGTCAACAGTGTTTATACCCCTTTCCCATATGAGAGAGCTACTCTCTTCCCTGATCCAGCTTTCTGGCCCTTTTTCTAGCCATGACATCATCTTCCCAGACAATAACTTGGATCTGCCTGCATATCAGATTTCACGCTCAGGGGAAAAAAGAAAAAAAAGTTGTATAGCTGTAGGCCCTTTGGACTATAACTTAAATATGCCTACTAGCTAGCTACAAAATGTAGCACTCCCAACTCTTCATCTGCACTATTCCAGCCTTTAGATCCATGATTGGGCAGCAATTTGTTTGACTTTGTATGTTAACTCTCTTTTCAGCAACCAGGTTCTAGATGCTAGCATGATGCCAACCAGGCTTCCCTGGACTGAACACCCCACCAGTACGTCCTACAGCTCCGCTTCCCCAGAACTCTTCCCCACTGGGGAAAGAGAGAGGCAGGCTGGGAGTATGGATCAATCTGTCAATGCCCATGTTCAGTGGGGAAACAATTACAGACACCAGACCTTCTACCTTCTGCATCCCACAATGACCTTGGGTCCATACTCCCAGAGGGTAAAAGAATAAAGAAGCTATCAGGGGAGGGGTGGAATATGGAGTTCTGGTGGTGGGAATTGTGTGGAGTTGTACCCCTCTTATCCTATGGTTTGGTCCATGTTACCTTTTTATAAAGAAAAAAAGAAAAAGAATAGGAGAAGTAGAGAAAAGAGAGAGAGGAGGGCAAGTCCCTCCCAGAATGTGTAACTCACCTAATCACCTACAAATGGAAAAATCATCAATGGCTACTTTTGCTCAAGTTCAAGAGTGGTAATAGAGAAAAGCACAAGTAATAATAATAATAATAATAGAGTAAATTGAATACAATTCTTATTTTTAGACCAAGCTATAATTTTTATAAATTATATTATAAATAATTTATAATATAATTATATTTCAATAAATATAATTATACTTTTATAATTATGTTATATAATTATATAATTAAATTATATTTTTATAAATATTGCTTATTTTTATAAGCAATTATAAGAGGTAACTATCAGGGAAACTCAAGTGTTAACAGAAGAACACAGGTCTTGAATGGAGCTTGAAGGGATCATGTTAAGTAAAATAAGTCAGAAACAGAAGGATGAATATGGGATGATCTCACTCTCAGACAGAAGTTGAAAAATAAGATCAGAAGAGAAAACACAAGTAGAACCTGATCTGGAGTTGGTGTATTGCACCAAAGTAAAAGACTGGGTTGGTGGGGGGGAGAGTACAGGTCCAAAAAGGATGACTTAGTGAGGGTTGTATTGTTATGTGGAAAACTGAGAAATGTTATGCATGTACAAACTTTTGTATTTTGTCGAATGTAAAACATTAATCCCCCAATAAAGAAATTAAAAATAAAGAATAAGAATAAAAAGAAGAATAAGAATAAGAATAAGAATAAGAATAAGAAGAAGAAGAAGAAGAAGAAGAAGAAGAAAAAGAAGAAGGAGGAGGAGGAGGAGAAGGAGAAGGAGGAGGAGGAGAAGGAGAAGGAGAAGGAGAAGGAGAAGGAGAAGGAGAAGGAGAAGGAGAAGGAGAAGGAGAAGGAGAAGGAGAAGGAGAAGGAGAAGAAAAAGAAGAACAACACAGGTACCTTACCCCAGGCAAGACTGATTGGTCAGGTTTTCTGTCACTCAGATAGATTTCCTGCTATGTTCAAGGTTTTTTTGAAAAACACCCTGGAATGACATACCAGGCAAGACAGAAGCCTTAGTTGGTTACGTATTTTGTCACTCAGAGTTCCTGCTACCTTCAATGTCTTTTGGATGAAACATATCTGAAAGACACCCCTGCTGATCCTGGAATCTTGCTAAAAAATTCCCTCAGCACAAGTCCCACCAGGAGTAGTGGGTTGGGAACTAGCAAAACAGAAAACTCCCAGCCAATCTCCCTGTTTCCTTTGCTCCTTTTCAGCTTCTGTTTTCCAGCCCAAATATGAATTATAGGACTCTTCTTTAGTTCTTGTCTGCCCACCCAGTGAACCCCTATCCCACTACTGACTGAGAATTCCGACCCTCACCTGGACTTCCCAGTTTTGAAGCAGCCTCTTTGGAGAGCTCAGGCCATGCATTGTCTGAGTCGCCATCTTGGCAATAAATCACCAATTGGAAATCTTAAGTGCTTATATTGAAGGAACATATACTCACCCTATTGTCTGTGCATTAAAAAGTTTGAGACATTCAATTTCCTCCTCTCCTATTAATTAAATAGTGATTTATATGACTACAAGGTAGTAGGAGTGTACATAAATACCATTCCCACCACCAAAGGACTGCATCCCATTCCCCCCCACACAGTGAACCTGAACATCTACTCTCATGCCCCACCCAGAGATTTTTTTACTTTGGTGCCCTACTCCAAATTCAGTCAAATTCTGCTTTGAGTTTCATTTTCTGATCTTCTTTCTCAACTTCTGTTTGAGTGGGATCATCCCATACTCATCTTTGTCTTTCTGACTTAGCTCACTTAACATAATTCCTTCTAGCTCCATCCAAGATGGATCAGAGAAGGTGGGTTCATTGTTCTTAATAGCTGCATAGTATTTCATTGTGTATAGTTACCACAGCTTTCTCGGGTATTCATTTGTTGTTGGGCACCTGGGTTGCTTCCAGGTCTTAGTTATTACGAATCGTGCTGCTTTGACATAGGTGTACACGTATCTTTTTGGTTGGGTGTTATGGAGTCCTTGGGTATATATCCTAGGAGAGGAATTACTGGGTCATACAGAAGGTCCATTTCTAGCCTTGTGAGAGTTTTACAGACTGCTATCCACAGAGATTGGACCAGTTTACATTCCCACCAGTAGTGCAGAAGGGTTCATTTATTCCCCAACTGCTCCTTCATTTGTTGCTGCTGTTCTTTTTGATGTATGTCATTTTCACAGGGGTGAGGTGGTATCTCAGTGTTGTCTTTATTTGTATTTCTCTGACAGTCAGTGACCTGGCGGAATTTTTCGTGTGTTTGATAGACTTTTGGATCTCCTCTGTACTGAATATTCTGTTCATATCCTCTGCACATTTTCTTGGATGGGGTCATTTGCTTTTTTGTTGCTAAGTTTGCTGAGATCTTTATATGTTTGGTGATTAGTTTTTTGTCTTGTGTATGTCATATGAAGATCTTCTATTTGTGAGGGCTCTCTTTGTTTGAGTGATGGTTTTTTTGGTTGTTCAGAAGCTTTTCAATTTGGGGGTAGTCACATATATTTGTTTTTGTTTTAGTCTTCCTTGCAATTGGATTTGTATGATCAAATATGTCTTTGAGGTTAGGTGGGAAAGTGTTCCACCAATGTTTTCCTCTAAGTATTTGATAGTTTCTGGTCTAACATCTAGGTCCTTGATCCATTTGGAGTTGACTTGTTTCTGGTGAGATAAAGTGGTTCAGTTTCATTCTTTTACATATTTCAACCCAATTTTCCCAGCACTATTTATTAAAGAGAGCCTCCTTCCTTCATTTAACACTTTGGGCCCCTTTATAAAAAATTAGATGTCCATTGGTGTGGGGGTTTAGTTCTGGGCTTCAATTCTGTCCCAATGGTCTTTGTATCTATTTTCGTTCCAGTACCAGGCTGTTTGATGATGATGATCTTATAATATAGTTTGAGATCTGGAAGTGTTATTCCTCCATTTTTGTTTCTTTTCCTCAAGATTGTTGCAGTGATTCTAGGTTTTTTCTGTTTCCAGATAAATGATTGTAATTTTTGTTCCATTCTCTTAAAGAAGCTTGGTGGAACTTTGATGTGTATTTCATTAAATATGTATATGGCGTGCGGGCTAGACTGCATAATGGTAATGCAAACAGACTGTCATTCCTGAAGCTCCAATGTCTATCTTGACTGCACCCTCAAGCAACAGATTTTTCTACATAGACTTATTATCTTGCTAATTTAATAAATTTATTGTTTCGAGGTTATATTTGGTAGACTCTTTCGGACTTTCATGAATATTATTAATTCACTTACAAATAATGATAACTTCACTTCTTCTCATTTTTCTCATGGTTCTTTTATATATTTTTCTTGGCTGATTGCTATAGCTAGAACCTCCCAAGATATGTTAAGCAGAAGCAGTGAGAGTGGACATCACTCTCTTGTTCTAGATCTCATGGGAAATTTTTTTGTATTTCATTGTTAATTGTGATGTTAGTTGTGGGTTTATTATTTCTGGCATTTATAATGTTGAGATTGGGTCCTTGTGTTGATATTCCAGTATACTAAGTGTTTATTTTTATCAAAAGGTTGTTGAATCTTTTCAAATGATTTTTTTCAGCTTCACTTGATATGGTAATATAGTTTTTGCCCTTTTGAGGTTGGGTGTATTATGTTGTTTGATTTGCATATTTTTAACTCTGTCCATCTCTGCAATGAACCCATGGGATCATGATGTTTTAGTTCCTAGATGTGCTGGTGAATTCACTTTGGTGAGGTTTTGTAGAGGGGAAGCCAGAAAAACAGCTCACCATGTAAGGTCCATGTCTTGACATGTGTACAGTTCAGACTTGAGCTTGTAACCTCTCATCAACAGGTATGATTAACCTATTTATAGAGGAAGCTCTAGTGTTGTGATGTCTCTCCCTCTCTTTGTTTATATCTCTGTCAGAATGTAAAAGCCATTCAAGAGCAGTTCTGTCTCACATCAAAATGGCCTGGGCTCTACAAAAAAATGAGGATTTTTACATCAGTGTGCATCAGGGATATGGGTATATAGATCTCCTTTTTGTACTGTTCTTTTCTGCTTTGCAGATCCAAGTGATGCTGGCCTCATTACAATGGTTTTGTTAGTGTTCTTTCAGTATTTTGGAAAATTTTGAACAATATGAGTGCTAGTTCTTTGAAGTTTTTATTTTTTTTGGGGGGGGGAGGAATTTACCTCTGAAGTCATTTGTTCTTCCTGTTGTTGGGGACATTCTTGATGGCAGATTTAATTTCTGCACTTGTGGCTGACCTGTTTCTTCTTGGTTCAGTCTTGGAAGGTTCTGTGAATCTTAGAACATATCCATTTCTGTTATGCTGTCTAGTTTGTCTGCATATAGATGCTCATAGTTTTTTTTTCTTATAATCTGTGCTTGCTGTAATGTTTCTTATTTTATTTCTGGTTATTTTTATCATGATTATCTCTTCTTAGTGAATCTAGTGAGATGTTTACCTGTTTATTTATTCTTTCAAAGAAATGTTTCTTTATTTAATTGATCCTTTTAAAATTTTTTTATTTATAAAAAGGAAACATTGACTAAACCATAGGATAAGAGGGGTACAACGCCACACAATTCCCACCACCAGAACTCTGTATCCCATCACTTGCCCTCATAGCTTTCTTATTCTTTAACCCTCTGGGAGTATGGACCCAAGGTCATTGTGGGATGTAGAAGATGGAAATGTCTGGCTTCTGTAATTGCTTCCCTGCTGAACATGGGCATTGACAGATCTATCCATACTACCAGCCTGTCTCTCTATTTCGCTAATGGGGAAAGGCTCTGGGGAAGCGGAGCTCCAGGACACATTGGTGGGGTTGTCTCTCCAAGGCAGCCTGGTTGGCATAATGCTAGCATCTAGAACCTGGTGGTTGAAAAAAGAGTCAACATACAAAGTCAAACAAATTGTTGACTAATCATGGACCTAAAGGCTGGAATAGTGCAGATGAAGAGTTGGGGGTCCTCCATTTTGTAGCTAGCTAGTAGGCATATTTAAGTTATATTCTAAAGAGCCTGTGGCTATACTAGTTTTTTGTTTTGTTTGTTTGTTTTTTCTTTTTCTTTTTTCCCTTGAGCATGAAGTCTGATATGCAGGTGGATCCAAATTATTGTCTGGGAAGATGATGTCATGGCTGGAAAAAGGGCCAGAAACCTGGATCAGGGAAGAGAGTAGCTCCCTAATATGGGAAAGGGGTATAAATATTGTTGACTGTAAACTCCATCGATTTGATGTGTTTTGGGGCCTATATTCAGCTTAGGAGCCTATGTGACCTCTGTGTCCCTGTAAACCTGAGTTCACATTCTGTGGCCATGATTAGGAACATTCAAACTGCCCCAATATTGACCCATCTTCCTCAGGTGTAGCATAGGATATGTTGTCCATCCTCCCTTCGGAAGGTGGAACACTCTCCACCATTGTTGATCCAAGTTGAGGGAAGGTCCTATGGGGCTCCACAAAAGGGTCTATTGTGTTGTTCTTGATAGAAATGATCAATAACAATGGAGAGAGGGATCATTCAAGGTCTAGGCCCATCATGTATGTTTGGGAATCTCACAAATCCCTGATTAGGGCCCCACCTGATGGGGTGTCCTGATAGTGACTAAAGAGTCATCGTTAAAGTATGCCAGTCTCTTGCCCTAATTCAGCTTTTGCAGTCCTTGCTATGATAAGGTTAGCTTTGGACTGAGTTAGAGAACTGTAATAGGAAGTAGGTGAGGAAGGTATCTAAGTCTAAGCAGACACTATTTCATTATGAACTTTATACTGACTAACTACAAACTATTGTTTATTTTTGCTTTCAGGTCTATATTTTGCCCTAATTTTGGATACATGTGAACATAATTGATCTTTTTATATATTTTATTTATGTATTTATTTATTTATTTATTTTAGAAAGTAAACATTAAGAAAACCGTAGGATAGGAGTGGTACAACTCCACACAATTCCCACCACCAGATCTCTATGTCCCATCCTCTCCTCTGATAGCTTTCCTATTCTTTATCCCTCTGGGAGTATGGACCTAAGGTCATTGTGGGTTGCAGAAGGTGAAAGGTCTGGTAACTGCTTCCCTGCTGAACATGGGCTTTGACTGGTCGATCCATACTCCCAGCCTGCCTCTCTCTTTCCCTAGTAGGGTGGGTCTCTGGGGAAGCGGAGCTACAGGACACAGTGGTGGGGTCATCTGTCCAGGGAAGTCTGGTTGTCATCCTGCTGGCATCTGGAACCTGGTTGCTGAAAAGAGAGTTAACATACAAACCAAACAAATTGTTGAACAATTATGGACCTAAAGGCTGGAATAGTGCAGATGAAGTGTTGGGGGCTACTCACTGCAGACTATTGTGTACTTCTGCTTTCAGGTATATTTTGCCCTAATTTATGGATACGTGTGAACATAGGCTCTATCTCATGGGACCTGCTCTATCTCTAGGTTTTGGGACTTTGTTAGGAAGTGATATATATATATATATATATATATATATATTATTTATTACATTTTCTGTTGTTATCATTTCCCCTCCTGCTGATATTTAAGTCTGTTACTTCTTTTCTAGTTCCTCTAGTAGTAATGTTGTTTGAGATGTTTCTTCTTTGTTAGTGTTGACATGTATTGCTATGCACTTTGCTTTTCATAACATTTTTGCTGCATTCCATAGGTTCTTGTAGTTTATCTCTTAAAACTTGAGATTTTCATAAACTCAGGTGTTATTCAGAAAGATGTTGTTTGGCTTGCACAAGTTTGTGGATCTTTTTTATTTATTTAAGCAAGGAGACATTAACAAAATCATAGGATGGGGGGTACAACTCCACACAATTCCCACCACCTAATCTCCATATCCCATCTCCTCCCCAATAGCTTTTCCATTCTCTATCTCTCTGGGAGCATGGACCCAGGGTCGTTGTGGGTTGCAGAAGGTTGGAGGTCTGGCTTCTGTAATTGCTTCCCCACTGAACAGGGGCATTGACAGATTGATCCATACTCCCAGCCTGCCTCTCTCTTTCCCCATTGGGGAAGAGTTCTGGGGAAGCGGAGCTGCAGGACATATTGGTGGGGTGTTCAGTCCAGGGAAGCCTGGCTGTCATCCTGATGGAATCTGGAACCTGGAGGCTGAAAAGAGAGTTAACATACAAAGCCGAACAAATTGTTGAAGAATCATGGATCCAAAGGTTGGAATAGTGGAAATGAAGTGTTGGGGGAGGGGGTTTCACTGCAAACTCTAGTGTACTTCTGCTTTCAGGTATATATTTGTCCTAGTTTATGGATACGTGCGAACATATGCTCTATCTACTGGAATCTGGTCTATATCTAGGTTTTGGGACTTTGTTGGGAAGTGAACCACCAGGGATGGAATTAGAGAATACTATGAAAGGAAAGGTCTCACCCAAGTGATGAAGCTGAAGGGTTGTCGTTCCACATCTGAAGTCTCTGAAGTTCCACAGTCTGAAGTGAAGCAAGCTGGGGTGGCACTCCTTGCATTTATTAGGTTGTGATCAGCGGATGCAAAATTATTTGATAAGAATCGGGAGAAGCATATGGGAAAGTGGGCTCTACCCTAGGGTCCCAGGACTGGGGGAAGTTTAGGCTTTATAGTGGACATGTGAGGTTCCTGCTGTCTTAGGGTTCAAGAAGACAGTGGATAGTTACTGTTATCATCACATTATTTGGTAATTGGGTTAACTTTGAAAAGTCCCTTTGTTAGACATACAATCAATTTTCCCCCTCTCATATTAATTAAATAGTGATTTATATGACTACAATTTAATAGGTGTATACATAAACACCAGGATCTTTCTTGTTTTCTTTTGTTACTGATTTCTACTCTCTTACCTGTGTACTCAAAAGAGCCTTTATAAGATTTCAGTCTTTATATGTTTATTAAGATTGTGGAGCCAGAAAGATAGCTCATCAGGTAAGGCATGTTTCTTACCATGTGTCTGGACCAGGTTTGAGCCCTGACACCACATTGAATTGGTGTGGAATTGATGGGAAGTTCTGGCATTATGATGTTTCTTACTTTATATTGCTGTTTGTGTGAGTAATAAAGTCAGCATGGAAGTGGTAAAATTACACATGTGCAAGACTCTGGTTCCTCCCCAAAATTAATGGTTTGTGTTCAACATATGGTCAACCCTTGAGAATATTCTGTGTGCAGTAATCAGGGACATGGCACAGTGGAAGAATGTTCTATGTGCACTTTATTTAGTTATTTATTTTGTTTGACACCAGGGTTATAGTTGGGACGCAGTGCCTGCATGACTAAACTGCCATTCCCACCTCTCTTGTCTCCTTACTTCCCTCCCTCCCTCCTCTGTTCCCTTTGTTACTTCTCTTCTTCATCTTCCCTTTTGAAAGAAACAGGGAGAAATTGAGAGGGAAAGGGGATGTAAAGGAGAAAGAAAACACTTAAAACTGCTTCACCACTTGTGAAACTTCCCCCACAGGTGTGCATGATGGTGTGTGTACTTTACCAGATGCACCACCATCTGGCCCCTCCATGTGCGCTTGAGAAGAATGTGTAGTCATTTCATTTGATATGTATAGATTTTTGTTGTATAGATTTGTTAAATATATCGTATCTGTTATTTATTTTAAAACTATTCTTTGTTATTTTTTTTCCTGAATGACCCATCCCTTACCATATTGGAATACTGAGATTCCTTCCTTTAAAAAAAATTAATGGGGTTCGGTGGTAGTGCAGCAGGTTAAGCACAAGGACCAGCGTAGGGATCCCGGTTCGAGCCCCCAGGTCCCCACATGTCAGGCGAGTTGCTTCATAGGCGATGAAGCAGGTATGCAGTTGTCTATCTTTCTCTCCCCGTCTCTGTCTTCCCCTCCTCTGTCCATTTCTCTCTGTCCTATCCAACAACGAACGACATCAACAATGACAATAATAACCACAACAAAGCTACAGCAAAAAGGGCAACAAAAGGGGGTGGGAAGATGGCCTCCAGGAACAGTGGATTCATGGTGCAAGCACTTCTTCTAGCGTTTGCCCTTCTTCCGTAGCCAGTCAACAGCATCAGGTTGAGCCTCATGTAAAGTTTCGAGACCTCCTTTGAATCTGGAGAGGTGGCCGTCGTTGACTATGTGGGTCATAGTCTGTCTGGAGCCGCAGGGGCAGTTCGGGTCGTCTCTGGCTCCCCAGCGATGGAACATAGCGGCGCACTGGCCATGGCCTGTTCGATAGCGATTGAGGAGGGCCCAATCATAACGTGCTAGGTCAAAGCCGGGTTGACGCTTGCAGGGCTCTGTGATGAGGTGTTTGTTCTTTACCTCAGCTGACTGCCAACTCTGTTTCCAAGAGACTGGAACAGAGAGGTTCAGTGTAGGCGTAGGGGACCAGATTGGGTGACGAGACGTCAAGCGTTGAACAGGGTGGGCGAAGATATCCGCATATATTGGCAGGTCCGGTCGAGCGTAGACGTGGGAAATGAACTTAGATGATGCCGCATCCCAACGAATATCTGGCGGGGCGATGTTGCTAAGAACTGGCAGCCATGGAACCGGGGTGGAACGAATGGTTCCAGAAATTATCTTCATGGAATATAATTTGGAATTGACCAAGTGGACATGGGGGGTACGGAACCATACTGGGGCACAGTATTCTGCAGTGGAATAGCATAATGCCAGAGATGATGATTGTAGTGTGGAAGCGCTCGTGCCCCATGAGGAGCTGGCCAGTCTTGCAATGATGTTATTCCTCGCGCCCACCTTTGCTGCAGTTTTTATGAGATGTTTGTGAAATGACAGAGTGCAATCGAGAGTAACGCCAAGATAGACTGGCTGGGCTTCATGTCGGATTCTCGTATCGCCAAGCTGCACATTAAGCTCACGTGAGGCCGAGGCATGGTGTAGATGGAAAACAGATGATACCGTTTTAGCAGTGCTAGGAATTAGTTGCCATTTTTTTACAGTAATCAGATATCAGAGACATGTCTTTCGTGAGTGTTTCCTCGAGGATGTCGAACTTTGATGCCTGAGTTGCACAGCAGATGTCATCGGCGTAGATGAACTTCCTTGAAGAAGTTTCTGGGAGGTCATTGATGTAAATATTAAATAGCGTAGGAGCCAGAACAGAGCCCTGGGGGAGGCCACTTGAGACAAGTCTCCATCTGCTAGACTTGTCACCCAGATGTACCCGGAATCTTCTGTTTTGGAGAAGAAACGATATAGTGTTAGCCACCCATGGAGGCAGGCATCTTGAGATCTTGACCCGGAGACCACGTTGCCAGACCGTGTCATAGGCTGCTGTGAGATCAACAAAGACAGCACCCATCTTTAAATTCTTCTGGAATCCATTTTCAATGTAAGTTGAGAGGGCCAGGGCTTGTTCGCAGGTAGATCTTCCTGGGCGGAAACCAGCCTGGGCGGGTGATAGGAATTTCTCTGTAAGATGAGAAATACGTGATAGAAGCAGCCTCTCAAGGAGTTTGTAACACACAGAGAGGAGAGAAATTGGTCTATAGCTGGCAGCCAGTGTTGGGTCTTTCTTTGGTTTCAAAACCGCTATAATCTTCGCACGACGCCAAACTTTGGGCATAGACTCAGATTCCAAGATGTGGGACAGGAATGAAGCAAGCACTGAGCCACAGCAATAACCCTGGAGGCAGAAAAAAAATTTAAATGTATTTATTCCCTTTTTTTGCCCTTGTTGTTTTATTGTTGTAGTTATTATTGATGTCATTGTTATTTGATAGAACAGAGAGAAATGGACAGAGGAGGGGAATACAGAGAAGGGGAGAGAAAGATAGACACCTGTAGACCTGCTTTACCACTTGTGAGGCAACCCCTCTGCAGGTGGGGAACCAGGGGCTTGGACTGGAATCCTTACGCCAGTCCTTGCACTTTGCACTACCTGCACTTAATCCACTGCACTACCACCCAACTCCTGATTCCTTCCTTTTTTATTGTTATTACTATACAAAGTGTCACTGGTTCCCTTGATGTCTGTCAGTAATTGTTCTGTATATATGGGTGCACCCATGTTGAGCGTATATGTATTGATGTCAATTGCATCCTCTTGATTAATTAATCCCTCAGTTATTATGGTAAAGAAAAGGAGCTCCTAGCAGGGGATCCTGCTAGGAGCTGGTCCCCAGGGACTGGTTATGGGGGGGGAGGGAGGTATGCTTAGAAATTAAAAGGAAGAAAAAAAATTTTCCCCTTTTTTCCTACTCTAATTCTTAACCCAAATTAAGTTATAGTCACCTCCTTAGTGTCACCGCTAGGACCCCTTATTGGCTGGCCTACTAAAGGCAGAAAATCCTACCGTTTCCAGGAAATGTGGTCAGAGCTCAGCCTCTAGCAGCTTCTCAGTCCGCCATCTTCCGGGAACCCCCTCCCTCAGTTATTATATAGTAACTATCACTGTTTCCCTTATCATCTTTTTTTGGTTGAAAGTCTTTATTTTATTTGAGTATACACACATACACACACACACACACACACACACACATATATATATACATATATATTTTCTCTATATTATTAACTTGTAGAATCCTGCTACATTCTTTTATTCTGAGCTGGTATGATTCTTTCATGCATAATGTATATGGATCATTAAAAATGAACACATTGGGGGGCAGGTGGTAGCACAGCGGGTTAAGTGCGCAAGAACCAGCCTAAAGATCTCAGCTCGAGCCCCCGGCTCCCAACTTGCAGGGGGGTGGTTGCATCATAAGCAGTGATGCAGGTCTACATGTGTCTATCTTTCTTTCCCCCTCTCTGTTGTCCCCTCCTCTCCTAATTTTTCTCTCTCCTATCCAACAGCACCAAGAGCAACAAGGCAACAAAAATGGGAAAAGTGGCTTGTGGGAGCAGTGGGTTTGTAGTGCAGGCATGGAGCCCCAGCAATAACCCCAGAGGCAAGAAAAAAATAATAAAATGACCCATCCAGCTACTCTGTGTCTTTTGACTGCTGAATTTAAACCAGTCACATTTAGAATGATTGTTGATATGTGGTGCTCATTTACAGACATTTTGTTTTCTATTATTTGCTTGTTGTGTGTGTGTTGTTTCCTTTGCCATTTGTTTCTCCCTGCCTTTTCATGAGGATAGTTTTCCATGGTGATTTTCTGCATCTTTTCAAACCATATTTTATCTGTGATTAATAGTGGGTTACAAGATTTTAAGATTATAGGGTATCATTCCACACTACACCCACCACCAAAGTTCTGTGCCCTCACCCTCTTAACAATAACAATCATAGCTCTCACAGTCTTAGAAACAGTTTGTTTGCTTCTGTTTTTGTTACAAGCTCATGTGTTTCAGTTCTCAAGATTCCACATATAAGTGAAATCATCCAGTAGTTTTTCCTTCTTTTAAAAATATTTTTAATTTGTTAGTAATAGTTTGTTACAAGATTATAAGATTACAATGTATAGTTTCACACTATACCCACCATCAAACTCCAATATCCTCACCCTCCAAACTCCCAAAGATAGCCACCATAGTTCTCACATGTCTTACAGTTTGCTTGTTTCTGTTTTGTTTAGATTTTTTAATTTTTTTGGAAAGTTCATGTAAATCATATCTCTAGATTCCACCTATCAGTGAAATCATCTGGTAGTTGTCTTTCATCTCTTTACTTCTTTTGCTAAGCATAATCACCTCCAGTTCTGTCCATTTTATCCAAAAGGACACAATATTATCTTTTTATCACAAAGTAATATTCCATGAATCCCATAACTTCTTTAGCCAGTCATCTGTTGATGAGCATTTAGTTTGCTTACACTCTGGCTACTGTGAATAACAGCTATGAACATAGGAGTACATATGTCTCTTCCAATTAGTGTTTAAGTGTCTACTGGATAAATGCCTAAGAGAAATAATGCTGGACCATAAGGTACTTCCATTTTTATTTGTTTAAGAATGCTCCATACAGTCTTCCACAGGGATTGTACCTGTTTGCATCCCTATCTGCTATATAGCAGAGTTCCCGTTTCTCCACAACTCAGAGAAACAAATGCTGGAGAGGCTGTAGGGACAGAGGAACCCTTCTGCACTGCTGGTGGGAATGTAAACTGATCCAGCCTCTGTGGAGAACAGTCTGGAGAACTCTCACAAGGCTAGACATGTACATTCCATATGAACCAGTAATCCCTCTCCTAGGGATATATCTCAAGGACTCCATAATACCCAACAAAAAAGAAATATGTATACCTACGTTTATAACAGCACAATTCATAATGGCTTCTTCTTCTTTTAGCATTTGCCCTTCTTCCGTAGCCAGTCAACAGCATCAGGTTGAGCCTGATGTAAAGTTTTGAGACCCCCTTTGAATCTTGTTGTTGTCGACGGGTTAGGTTGTTTTCGCTGGGCTGGCTTCACGGGCAGGTAACAGACGACCAGGGACTCATAGTTGAGCTGTAGGCAGTATCTCTTTATTCATGCAGGACGCAGCACAATCTAAGCCAAGCTGAGCTAAACTAAAGGTAAAGTACTCTAAAACTCACAATGCTGTCTTTATATATACTTGCCAAGTAGGGTGGAAACAGGGTGTGACATAGAGAAGGTGGAGAGAAAAGTGACTGGTGACAATCAGAGTGTGACAAGGAGAGGATCAGGGTGTGACAAGGAGGGGGGGTGGAGCAAAAACATATCATGAAACAGTGGGGATTGAACCAATGCCCTGGAGGGAGGTGCTTGTTAACAGCGGTTATATAAATAGAATGAAGTGGTTATGTAAATAGAATAGTGTTAAGCAGGGGGGATTTAAACCAAATGAAACAGAAGGGGTCTCATGCATACCAACAGAATCTGGAGAGGTGGCAGTCATTGACTATGTGAGTCATAGTCTGTCTGTAGCCGCAGGGGCAGTTCAGGTCATCTCTGGCTCCCCAGCGATGGAACATAGCGGCACACCAGCCATGGCCTGTTCGATAGCTAATGGCTAAAACCTGGAAGCAACCCAGGTGCCCAACAACAGATGAGTGGCTGAGAAAGCTGCGGTATATATATGCAATGGAATATTACGCAGGTATTAAGAACAATGAACCCAACTTATCTGACCTATCTTGGATGGAGCTAGAAGGAATTATGTTAAATGAGCTAAGTCAGAAAGATAAAGACAAGTATGGGATGATCCCACTCATAAACAGAAGTTGAGAAAGAATAACAGAAAGGGAAACTCAAAGCAGGATTTGACTGAATTTGGAGTAGGGCACCAAAGTAAAAAGCCTGGGTTGAGGGTGGATGTTCAGCTTCACGGAGGCGGGGAGTTAAGGGGGGATGGGACACAGTTAGAAACAATTCAGAGAAAAGAAAGAGAGAGAGAGAGAGAGAATTGAAAACTGTTTTTTTTTTTTTTTTTTTTTAAATCTGGGCTATGCTCAGCTCTGACTTCTGGTGGTGTAAGTATTGAAGCTGGGACTTTGAAGCCTTAAGATGAGGGTGTTTTTGTAGAACCCTTGTTCTATCTAGCTCCCCCTGCCCTGGAGATATTTTTGTAGAGATTCTCCAGGTCCTTGTTCAGTTCCATGAAAACACTCCATCTTGGAGAGTTGATGGTGTTCATTCTTCTATCTGTCCTATGTTTACCAATAATTTATAATAATTATAATTTGGGAGATATATTCATTAAGTTTATATTGTTTATTCTGTAATTTAGTCAGGGATCACAGTTTGTTTGAGATAACTTGTATTTTCTCTCTCTCTCTCTCCCTCTCTCTCTCTCTCTCTTTCTACCCTTTTACGAAAACATTAAAATTCCCACTGATCAAAAAAAAAAAATAGGAAAGCTATCAGGGGAGGGGATGGGATACGGAGTTGTGGTGGTGGGAATTGTGTGGCGTTATACTCCTCTTATCCTATGGTTTTTGTCAGTGTTTCCATTTTATAATTTTTTAAAATAATAACAAAAGGACATTATCAAAAATTAGTGACAAAGAATACTACATGTTGCTAGAGAAAGATAATAGTAATATATAAATGCAACATTTATATATTACATTTCAAAAGGCTTCTAAACAAAAACACAGGATAGCAAAGAGTAGAAAAACATGTTCAAAATGTTAAAAAGGTAACAATATATTAACAGCAACACAGTCATAGTAGGGGACTTCAACAGTCCACTCTCTCAACTTGACAGACCTCACAGAATGGGAGATTTTTACATGCCATACATCAGATAAGAATTTAATACCTCTATTTTTAAAAGTGTTCCAGAAAACTCAAGACACACGAATACTCCCTTCCAGCTTCTATGAATCCAACATCACTCTGATACCAAAAACAGAGAGGGACACAACCAAAAAAGAAAACTATTAGGGGAGGGGATGGGACATGGAGATCGGGTGGTGGGAATTGTGTGGAGTTGTACCCTTCCTATCCTACGGTTTTGTTATTGTCTCCTTTCTTAAATAAATAAAAGAAAACTACAGACCAATTGTCTCTGATGAACATAGATGCTAAAATATAGAACAAAATTCTGACCAACTGGATACAGCAGCATATTAAAGATTGTTCTTCATGACCAAGTAGGGTTCTATCTTAGGGATGCAAGGTTGGTTTAATATACATACATCAATCAATGTGATCCACCACATCAATAAAAGCAAGATCAAAAACCATGTGGTCATATCAATAGATGCATAGAAAGCCTTTGACAAAATCCAACATCCCTTTATGATCAGAACAGTACAAAAATGGGAATAGATTGAAAATTCCTGAAGATAGTGTAGTGTATATAGAGCAAACTTACAGCTAACATCATATTCGATGGTGGAAAACTGGAAGCATTTCCCCTCAGATCAGGTAGTAGACAGGGCTTCCCACTATCACCATTACTATTCAACAGTGTTGGAAGTTCTTGCCATAGCAATCAGGCAATAGCAAGGAATTAAAGTGATACGGAATGGAAGAGAAAAACTCAAACTCTCCCTATTTATGGATGACAGTAAACATAGACAAACCTAAAGAATCCAGCAAGAAGCTTTTGGAAATCATCAGGCAATATAGTAAGGTGTCAGGCTACAAAATTAACATTCAAAAGTCAGTGGCATTACTTTAAGTAAACACTGTGTTAGAAAAATATGAAATTCAGAAATAATTTTACAATAGCAGCAAAACAATAAAATATCTAGGAATAACCTAACAAAAGAAGTGAAAGACTTGCATACTGAAAATTATGAGTCACCACTCAAGGAAATAGAAAAAGACACAAAGAAGGGGAAAGATATTCCATGTTCATGGGTTGAAAGAATTAACATTACCAAAATGAATATACTACCCAGAGCCATATATAATTCATCCAGACTTGGGATTTTGTTCTTTGGGAGGCTTTTGTTTATTGTTTCAATTTCTTTACTAGTGATTGCCCTGTTAAGTTTATCTACTTGCTATTGTGTCAAGGTTGGCAGTTGGTATGACTCTTAAGAATATGTCCATCTCTTCTAAGTTGTCAAATTTTGTTCCATACAAATGTTCATAACAGTTTTACATGACTTCATCTATTGTAATATCTCCTCTCTCATTTCTGTGCGATTTTATGACAACATTCTCTTTTTCTCTTGGTGAGTATAGCTAGTAGTTTATCCACTGTATTTATTCTTTTAAAGAACCAAGTCTTGGTTTCATTAGTCTTTCTAATGGTCTTTTTTTCCCCTACTTCACTGATTTCTGCACTTATTTTTACCTTTTTATGCCTCCTGGTGAGTGTTGGGTCTCTTTGTTGCTCCACTTCTTTTTGGTTCAGCTGGGTTGTTGGATGGTTTACAAGTGATTTCTCCTCTTTATTAATGTGGTCCTCTATTGCTATAAATATCCCTCCCAGGACTGCTTCTGCTGCATCCTATAAGGGTCTGATATCTGGTCTCTAGTCTTCTATTGTTTATATGTTGAGCAGCATAGGGGCTAGGGGCTGAGCTTGGGGGATTTTTTAAAAGCCTGTGTTGTATGTATATAGTTAGTGTGTATGATTTTGATATTCAGTCATGCTTCAGGGGGGCTGCTGCTAGGCTTAAGCTGTTTTTATATAAGCAAGACAAACTGCCATTTAATAGTTAGGTGGTTCATTACTGTTACCACTACCGCAGGCTGCCGCAAATTACCTTTAAGTTTGGGGGACATAATGAACTTCTTATGATAGTGAATGTTCCCTGATTTTTTGGTGTGTCCTTGCTTGAAATTCAGAAGACTATAAACTCTGAGTTAAGGATTAAAATGTAACCAGCTCCTTTCTCTATTCACCCGCTTCCTGGAGGTAGAGGCAAAATGACGTCACACTGTGCTACACAGAGCAGAAAATTTTGCGTTTGCCTACAAATCCACACACCTTCTCACCCCTGCCACTCAAGCGAGCTAACACCTGTGGTGGATTTTGTAAGGTCTATCATCAGAGATTATTTGTTCTTTTGGGAGGGATATTTCTGTTCCCTGTTACTCCATGGCCAAGCCTCCTGGAAGTCCTCTTAAAATTTTCAGTCTATTTCATAAAGAACTCCTGTATTCCAGGAACTTTTATTTACCTTGGGTCTGCTTTTCTCTGTTAAGACTTTCATAGTTCCTTAGGGATCACTTGATAAATTTTCTAAATTCTTTCTCTGGTATGTCCTCCAGTTGTACATCTTGATGGATGTCTCTTATGAATTCTTTGTCTTTGAGGCATTCCATCTTATTTTATACTATAACTAAAGGGGTTCTCATTCATATATCTAGGTTAGATTTTTTAAATTTTAAAATTATTTATTTTATTAGATTGATTTATTTTTATTTTTTAAATTTGCTTTTTTCCTTTTTATTGCCCTTGTTTTATTGTTGTTGTTGTAGTTATTGTTGTTGTTGTTGTTATTGATGTTGTCTTTGTTGGATAAGACAGAGAAATGGAGAGAGGAGGGGAAGACAGAGATGGGGAGAGACAGACACCTGCAGACCTGCTTCACTGCCTGTGAGGCGACTCCCCTACAGGTGGGGAGCTGGGTGCTCAAACTGGCATCCTTACGCAGGTCCTTGCACTTGGCACCATGTGTGCTTATCTCACTGCACTACCGCCTGACCCACTTATTTATATTTTTTACTGGTGATTTAAAAAATATATTAGATAACTAGGGTGTAATTCCACAACATTCCCACCACCAGAATTTTTTGTTCCCATTCCCTCCATTGGAAACTTCAGTAGTTTTCCCAAGGTCACAGATATGGGTTGACTATTATTTTATATATATATATTTTCCTATGGTCTTGCCTTCTCTTCCTTTGTAAGTCCACCTACACCTATGGCTACATCTGAGTTTCCTTCCTCTTATCCTCTTCTCTGTGTTCTGATGGAATTGGAGTTTAGAAGCTCTAGTTATCTTCCCTTAAGATTTACCTCTTTGGTAGTATGGACCAAAATTTTTTTATCAGATACAGAAGCTGGTTTTTGTAATTGCTTCTCTGCTGGACATTGCCATTGGCAGGACTATCCATACACTTAGCTTGTTTCTTTATTTCCCTAGTGGGGTATGGCTCTAGAGAGGTGAGGTCTGGGACACATTGGTGAGGTCATCTGCCCAGGGATTTCAGGATAAAATCATAATAGCATCTGCAACATGGTGGTGAAAAGAGGTAAGATATAAAGCAGGACAAAATGTCTAATAAACAGGCAAAAAGGTAAGAATAGAGCAGATGAGAATAGAGATTTTAGGATGGAAAAAAGCTAGGAAGTCTATTTTTGATATGTTCTTAGGTGTCTATGATGCTCACAGTTTTTGCTTGAGCTTGTTAGCTAACATAGAGGTGGACTAAAAATATTGCCTGGGAAGATGGTGTCAGAGTTGAGAATATAACTAGAAAACAAGAAAGTTGAGAATAGAACTAGAATACCCATGTTCAGCGGGGAAGCAATTACAGAAGCCAGACCTTCCACCTTCTGCATCCCACAATGACCTTGGGTCCATATTCCCAGAGGGATAAAGAATAGGAAAGCTATCAGGGGAGGGGATGGGATGCAGAGATCTTGTGGTGGGAATTGTGTGTAGTTGTACCCCTCTATGGTTTTGTTAATGTTTCCTTTTTTAAATAAATAAAAAAGAGGGTGTTGTGGTGCACAGCCCAGTGGAAGGACTCTACATTACACCTTGACTTGTAGAAATCTCTATTGCTATTAATTCTGCAGAGTTACCCACTGCCTAAATTTAGTGTACGAAGTGTCAGTTCTTCTGTCTGCACTCATGGAAGCAACTAGTGAATTTTGGCTCTTGGCTGCTGTCAGACCCTGTCAGTTCTCTGTAAAGTTACAGGGGACCTGGCTACACTAGCTTCACTTGATTCAGCCACCAATTTTCAAAAGAATTCTTTTTTCTTTTTTTGCTCCATAACTGAGCTTCTATATTCATAGTATTGGTTTTCACACCATCCCCACTCTCATAGTCCCCTGCAGCTGAGGCCTAGTAGCTTGCAATCTTTATTGAGCGTCTATCTTGTCTGATCTGTTAGTAATAGTGGTAGTTGGCACACGGCATGCTCCATTTCCAAATACAGTGTGTCTGCTCACTTTCCCCTTTAAGCTCCACCTCTTACACCAACCTTAGTTGGATTTAATATTTTTTAATTCAAAATTAGGTGTGCAATGGTGAGCTTTTGATGTGGTTTATTGGTGATGATATAGTTACTTATGAGGAGTATGGTTTTGCTATTACACCATGGTTCTGCCTTCTTCTCAGGACTGTTCACTTACATGTTCTTAAGCTGGAGATTTCTGGAAAGCAAAATCTCTCCAGGTATGTGATTCATTAGATTTAATCTGCGGCCATGTTGGGATAATCTTCAGTAACCCATGATGGTTGAAACACAAGGTTGAGGGGGAAAGTGGAAATTAAGATGTGGTGGTAACTATCAATAAAATAAGACCTCTTGTGTTTCCCTAGAGGTATCACTATCCTAGGGCACCTGGCATAGTCTGGGCTTGAGCCAGTACCGAACTGAGCAGCACATAGTAATTTTGAACTATGTACATACTTTCAACTGCTGCATGTTCTGTAGCCTCCACCCCAGAAAATTAGAGCAGGGTTGGTTGCTTAACCCTTTGCTAGAGGCCCCTGCCTACTTCCTATACCCTAAGGTAACTACTTCCTGAATACTCATCTAGTATCCAGAGTAGATGGTCAGTAAAAGTTTGTTGACTAAATAAACTCTTAATTTATTTCAGGTGTTATAAGTAAAACAGATGAACTGGCTGGCTCATCTTTGATTGTAGTAGAGGAAGGATAAGACAAACATATAAATAACTGTTAAGCTTGACAGAATGTAGTTAAGTGTTTTAGGAAAAGAACAGCAAAGAGAACAAAGAGATTGAGTAGAGGGAGGCTCACATCTGACAGTGAAGGAGAAGGAGTTGCAGATAAAACTTCCTACTTGGGGTGACATTTGAGTTGATCTTGAATAGGGAGTAACATCTCTACAGTGGGTCATAAATGTTTATGTGGCAGTGGTGGGGAGTGAGGGGAGGCTGCATTCCAAGACTAAGCAAGCAGGCTTCATGCCAGAAAGCTCTCTGAGGATGTTCCCAGGGAGTACAGAGAACTGTAAATCACTCATAATCCCAGTCTCAGTGTAGCTGTGTTTTCAGTTGCCATTCGTAATGCCTTGCTCTGAGTCCTCAATTAGTTAAACAGAGTTAGCTGGGGTCTTTGGTGCCCCATAGAGTGGTCTAACTCAATCCCAAATTGGTGGCCAATTCTGGTGCCTAGTAGCAGTGTCATTAAGAAATTCTTACCAGGGTACCCATGGCTAGAAACAACTAACACCTTTGATTCTGGGAGAAAGCTGAGCAGGGAACAACAGTTGCTGGCTGGATTCATCTATCTTTCATGTCATTGAGAAGGGCTATTGTTGGGAAGGAAGGAGGGCCCATTATTTTGTATAAAATCACTTATTGGTGGCTAAAAAGCTAATCAGTGAGGAGGTAGATGGCCACATTCCTGGTTGTTCTATACATAGACATGAGTCTGAGAATAGAATCTACCATTTCTCAGCTCTGTCTCTTTCTCTGTTTTCTAATTTCTGTTTAAAGGAAGTGAGTTACTATTATTAACTGGAAAACTGATGGTTTCAGTTGACATGGGACAGGATGTTGGATTCAAGTCAGCAGAAATGTTCAAATATGTCATGCCAGTACTCTTCAGAACAACCTTATAAATAAGTAGGGATTGTCACTTTTAACTTTGTGGATGGAGAAACTGAGGCTCAGAGGAGTTAACCTGTCAAAGGTGAAATTTGAGCCTGGGTCTCCTAACTCCAGCCTGTTCCAGCAGCAGTGAGCTTGAAGGCTGGGAGTCTTACAAAACTTTCAAAATACAGGCACTGGACAAAGGAGAAAAAGAAGGGGGAAAAAAGCAGAACTAAGCAACCACCAGGCAGGAGTGTGCTTCCCTGGGAGTAAATGATAAGAACTGGAAAATAAGGGGACCAGGCAGTTAGCCCACTGGGTTAAGTGCACATAGTGTGAAGTGCAAGAACCAGTGCAAGGATACTAGTTCAATCACGGAGCTCCCCACCTGCAGGGGGGTTGCTTTGTAAGCGTTGAATCAAATCTGGAGGTGCCTCTTTCTCTCCCCCTCCTCTCTCAATTTCTCTCTGTCCTATCCAACAACAACAGAAACAGCAGCAGCAACAACAACGTAGAAAAATGCCTGTCAGGAGTAGTGGATTCATAGTGTAGACACCAAGCCCCAGCAATAACCCTGGAGGCAAAAAAAAAAAAAAAAAAGAGGAGGAACCAGGTGGTGGTGGCCATTTAGTTAAGTGCTCACATTACAGTGTGCAAAGACGCAGGGTCAAGTCCCTGGTCTCCACCTGCAGGGAGGAAACCTCATGAGTTGTGAAGCAGGGCTGCAGGTGTCTCTCTGTCTCCTTCTCTCTTTCCGCTTCCCCTCTCATTTATTTCTGTCTCTTTCCAATAAATAAGAAAATAAAAATATTAAAAGAAGGAAATATAGGCACCTACAATTCTATCCATTTTGTTTTAAATTATAGTTTCATCTTTTTTAGTTTCACTGTGTTTCACTGACTGTATATCCACAACTTCTTTATCCACTCATCTGTCATTAAGCATTTGAGTTGTTCCCATATTTTGGCCATTGTGAATTAAAGCAGCTATAAACATAAGAACTTGCAAAATAAAATGAAGAAGATGATGATGATGATGAAGGAGGAGATGATGATGATGATGATGATGATGATGATGAAGGAGAAGAATGAGAAGTTAATCAGACTGTCTCTTTTAAAATGTGAGAATTAAGATGTTTATGGGGGTCAAAAGGTGGGCTGGGGAGGTCACAGAACTTTGGTGAGGGATATGGTAATTTGCATACATTGAGGGTGGACATGAAAACTATTCTGTAAAACAATGTTAAATCATTCATAAAATGTAAAATGATAATGATAATAATATCATAATCCTTTCTATCTCTACTTCTCTATCACTACTTCTTTTTTTAAAAAAAGATTTTATTTATTTATTAATGAAAAAGTTAGGAGGAGAGAAAGAATCAGACATCACTCTGGTACATGTGCTGCTGGGGACTGAACTTGGGACCTCATGCTTGAGCATCCAATGCCTTATCCACTGCACCACCTCCCAGATCACTATCACTACTTCTGTATTTCTCTATCTAAAAAGAAAAAAAAAAGAAAGAAAGAAACAATAGTATACATAAAATCATTTTGAAAATGGCTTCTTTCACTTAGCATAAGTTTCTAAGCTTCATTCATACTATAGGATGTATCAACACTTTATTCCCTTATTTTTGCTGAAAGACAGTCAATTCTATGGATACACCACATTTTGTCTATCCATTTGTCAGCTGACAAATCTTTGAACTGGAAGGTTTTTGCATAGACATATATTGTCAGTTCTTGTGGAACCTATAAGTGGAGTTTCCAGGTCATATAGTATATGTTGGTTGATATTTATTTTTTTGAGGACCCGCCAAACTGTTGTGCCCACACTATTTCTTCACATGCTTATCAAAACTTTTTATTGTATGTCATTTAGATTTTTAACCATCTCAGTAAGCCTGACGTAGTATTTCATTGTGTTCTTGAGAGCTTGTTTGTAGGTTCTATCTGGGGAGCACAGCTACTCATATTCCCTCAACCAAAGACCAGTCGGTCTCTGTTTGAGAAAGGTCACTCTGCAGCTTCAGGAGGGAGGAACACTCATGGATCACTTCAGCGGGGAGGATCACTCATGGAGGGAGCAAGGGGATACCTGCCTAGCCAGCCATATCAGCTAATGATCAGTGGGGTGACAGATGTCACAGCCACATCAGCCAGACATCCATCAATATACTCTTTACTAGTACTTTCCAGTAACCCAAAGTGTTAAATATATTTTCATGTGTTTGTTGATCCTTTGCATATTTTCTTTCTTTATTTTTTATTTATAAAATGGAAATATTGACAAGACCATAGGATAAAAGGGGTATAATTCCACACAATTACCACCCCCAGAACTCCGTATCCAATCCCCTCCCTTGATAGCTTCCCTATTCTTTATCCCTCTGGGAGTATGGACTCTGGATCATTGTGGGGTGCAGAAGGTGGAAGGTCTGGCTTCTGTAATTGCTTCTATGCTAAACATGGGCATTGCCAGGTCGATCCATACTTCTAACCTATCTATCTCTTTCCCTAGTGGGGCAGAGTTCTGGGGAAGTTGGGCTCCAGGACACATTGGTGGGGTCATCTGCTCAGGAAAGTCAGGTTGGCATCATGGTAGCACCTGAAACCTAGTGGCTGAAAAAGAGATAAGATATAAAGCAGGACCTTTGTACGTTTTCTTTAGAGAAACGTCTATTAAATTATTTTTAGATAGAGTGAGGAAGGAGGGGTGAGTGGGAGAGAAAATAAAAGAGATCACAGCACTAAAGTGTCTTTCAATGAAGTGTGGGGACAAGGCTTGAACCTTGGTTTGCACATATGGCAAGGCAGCATTTTATCCAAGTCAGCTATTGTGCTGGCCCTGGAGAAATATCTGTTGATATTAAAAGCCATTGGCCACTTATAAGTGAATGATTTGTCTTTTTATTGTTGTGTTGTAATTGTTCCTTATAGTGTAGGCACTAGATCTTTATCAAATATATGATTTGCAAATATGCCTTCATTCTGGGAGTTCTTTCATTCTATTAATAATGTCTTTTGATGCTTTTAGGTTTCATGACATCTAATTTCTCAATTATTTCATGTTTGCTTATGCTTTTGGTGTCACGTCTAAGAAACTGTTGTCATATTTTGGTTATGAGGATTCATTCAATTTTTTTCTTCTAAAATGTTATGGTTTTAGCTCATAATGAGATTTTTGAGTTAATTCTAGGCATATGATGTAACATAGGAGTCTCTCTGCCTTATTTATTTCTGAAAAAATCAGCCTGGAGCAGTGAAGTCCCAGAGATGACCAAAAATAATAATAATAATAATAAGTTGTCTTATCACCCTGCAATTCTTCTCCTGGGGATATATCCTAAGGAACCTGAAATAGAATTGGCGTATCGCACCAAAGTAAAAGACTCTGAGGTGGGTGGGTGGGGAGAATACAGGTCCAAGAAGGATTCAAAGGACCTAGTGGGGGTTGTATTGTTATATGGGAAACTGGGGAATGTTATGCATGTACAAACTATTGTACTTACTGTCGAATGTAAACATTAATTCCCCAATTAAAAAATTAGAAAAGAAAAAATATATACAAGGGCAACAAAATGGGGAAAATGGCCTCCAGGAGCAGTGGATTCATAGTGCAGGCACCGAGCCCCAGCAATAAGCCTGGAGGCAAATAAATAAATAATAGTAAAAAAAGAAGAAAAAGACTCTGAGGTGGTTTTGGTGGGGGGAAGAGTTCAGGTCCTGGAACATGATGGCAGAGGAGGACTTGGGGGTTGTACGTTATGTGGAGAACTGGGAAATGTCACACAAGTACACACTATTGTATTTTACTGTCAACTTTAAGCCATTTATTCCCCCAATAAAGAATTTTTTAAAGAGTTGTCTATAGATGTATGGGTTTATTAGTGTTCTCTGCATTCTATTCCTTTTGTCTGTATCTACCTTTAAGTCAGTACCAAATGGTTTTGACTACTTTAGCTTACTAGTATGATTAAAATTGTGGTTTTAGCATACAAAAATGATTTGGTTATTTAGGGTTCCATGGAATTCCATTTGAAATTTCGTTTTTAATGCAGTCCTGGGAATAAACCCTGAGCTTTGAGCTTGTGCACCAAGCTGCCGAAACAGGCCAATTTTCATCCTATATATTTTAAAAGACAGTTTGTTTATTTATTTATTTATTTATTTACACAAAAGAAAGAGAATGAAAGTTTAGTGTTCAGCCACTTTATCACCTGCAGGGCCACTACTATTCTATATTTTATGGGGTTTGTGTGGGGGGATGAGCGAGTGAGAGAAACATCACATGTAAGTCAAGTTCTCAACTACTTAGCCACCTTCGAAGTCTTCTATATAAATTTTAAAACAACTCTCCAATCTACATAAAATAGGTTTTATTTAATTGCAGTAATAATGGTTTTCAGAACTGTACGTTTTAGGTGTACAATTTCACACTTTAACACTGTATACACCAAACCATGCCCAACATCATAGGTTTAGTTACTGCTGAGCACCTTTCAATTACATTTTCAGATCACACTGGGTAGTATTAACACCTCAATACTAAGTCTTCCAATCTGTGAATACAGAACGTTTTTCTGTATATAATTAGGCTTCTTTCAGCAGCAGCATTTTCTATATATTTCATACATATCTGTACCTCATTGGTTAATATTATTTATAAATATTTTATTGAGTTTGATGTTTCTTATCTTGATAAATCTCTTTTCTTTATTTTGGGGGTGTTTACTGCTAATATATAGAAATACAAGTGATTTTGGTACGTTGACCTTGTCCTCTGAAACTTTGTTGACTTTAAAACTCTTAGTTTAAATTTTTTGAGGGTGGGAGTCAGCCGTAGCACAGCGGGTTAAGCTCAAGTGGCACAAAGCACAATGACCGGCATAAGGATCCCGGTTCAAGCCCCAGCTCCCTACCAGCAGGGGAGTTGCTTCACAAGTGGTGAAGCAGGTGTGCAGGTGTCTATCTTTCTCTTCCCCTCTCTGTCTTCCTCTCCTTTCTCCATTTCTCTCTGTCCTATCCAACAATGACGACATCAATAATAACAACAATAAAACAACAAAGGCAACAAAAGGGAATAAATAAATAAATACAAAAAAAGTAAAATAAAATTTTGAGGGTGAATTTTTAAGGATTTTCCATATATATGGTCATGTCATCTGCAAATAGAAATAGTTTTACTTCTTTCCTTAGATAATTCTTTTCTGTTCCTCTTCCCTCTCTCTCTCCTCCAAGATCCTCCTTTACTGTGTCCTCTGTGCTCTTTCTCCTCTTCCTCCTTCTTTCTGACCAGAACACGCAGCAAAATTCTGAATAGAAGTGGCAAGAGAGACATCCTTGTCTTGCATCTGATCTAACAGCAAAAGCAAAAGTTTTTCATCAGAGTATGATGTCAGCTATGGGTTATGTCTGTCTTCATCCCTGATAATTTTCTTGCTGTGTTTAAGACTGATGTAGCTACTCCTAAATCCTTTAAGTTAGTGTTTTCATAGGATGTATTTTTCCTCTTTGCCTTTAATCTGAGTCATCTTTGTATTTAATGTTTATTTCCTGTAGACTACATATAGTTGTGTCTTGGCATTTCTCCATTTTGGCAATCTCTATCTGCTAAGTAGCGAATTTATTGTTTTTCTTTTTGTCTTATTTTATTTTAATTTATTTATTAAAAGGAAACACTAACAGAACCATAGAATAAGAGAATTTCCACCATCAGAAGTCAGTATCCCATCCCCTCCCTTGATACCTTTCCTATTCTTTAATCTTCTGGGAGTATGGACCCAGGGTCATTGTGGGATGCAGAAGGTGGAAGGTCTGCTTCCCTGATAAACATGGGCATTGACAGATCGAGCCATACTCCCAGCCTGCCTCTCTCTTTTCCTAGTGGGGAAAAGGCTCTGGGGAAGCTGAGCTCCAGGACACATTGTTGGGGTTGTCTGTCCAGGGAAGTCTGGTTGGCATCATGCTAGCATCTGGAACCTGGTGGCTGAAAAGAGAGTTAACATATAAAGCCAAACAACTTGTTGACTAATCATGAACCTAAAGGCTGGAATAGTGCAGATGAAGAGTTGGGGAGGGGGGTCTCCATTTTGTAGATAGCTAGTAGGCATATTTTAGTTATATTCCAAAGGGCCTGTGGCTATACAAGTTTTTTTTTTCTTTTTTTTCCCCTGAGCCTGAAATATGATATGCAGGTGGATCCTTGTTATTGTCTGGGGAGATGATGTCATGGCTGGAAAAAGGACCAGAAAGCTGGATCAGGGAAGAGAGTAGCTCCCAAATATGAGAAAGGTGTATAAATATTGTTAACTGTAAACCCCATCCATTTGATGTGATCTGGTGCATCTAGACCACTAATATGAAAAGTGGTTGTTGACTTCTCTAAAAAAATACACACATATGACCTATAGTCATTTAAAAAATACTTAATATTACTTATTTTACTTATTGTTTTGTTGTTGTATAGAGATGTTCTTCTTGAATAAAAGTGGAAAAACATACAACTAAGAACTATTGGATCTCACTGTTAAACACTGAAATATTGAAAATGCAATGTATTAAAGTTGTCCCACACATAACTCTGGTAGTGTGAATGGTGTGGAATAAAAAGATGTTCCAGTAAAAAATATTACTTATTATTAAATGCAGATCAAAACCATAATTATATATCAACCAAAACCAATGAGAATGACCTGCATCAAAAGGATTGTCAGAAAAGAAACGGCTAGTGAGGAACTTTAATACACTGTTAATAGGAATGTAAACTGAGGCCCAAGCTATGGAAAACAGTGTGGGGATCCATATAAAATAGAAATGAACATGTGTTACAACATTGCAAAATATCTCCAAGGTATTTATCTGAAGGGTGTGAAAACAATAATTCAAATGTTCTTTTTAAAAAGTTTTATTTGTGATTAATAATCGGTTACAAAGTTGTAAGATTACAGTCTATATTTCCACACCACATCCATAATCAAACTTTTGTGTCCATACACTTGTGCCTCCAAAAGATAGTCACCATAGTTCTCACAAGTCTTAGAAACTGTTTGCTTGTGTTTTTTTTTTTTTGTGTGTGTGTGTGTGTGTTCAAGTTCACATATTTCAGTTCTCTAGATGCTACATAGTCACTTCAAGTTCCACCCATCTTGTCCCAAAGGATATAATATCTTCTTTTTTTTTAAATTGTGGAGTAGTATTTCATGGAGCATATATCCCATAACTTCATTCTTATATATTTTCCCAATATTTTTCATTTTTATTAGTGATTAGCAGTAGGTTACAAGATCATAAGATTACAGTGTATAGTTCCACACTATACCCACCACGAAATTTCTGTATCCCCACCCTCTCATTGAATCTGTAGATTGCTTTTGGTACAATGGCCATTTTAATGTGTATTCTTCCAATCCAGGGAGTCTTCCATTTCTATGTTTCATTCTCTATTTCTTTTAAACTGTACTATAGTTTAAAGGATATTCACTTTAATGTAAAGGAACTGCAGTTACTTTGTGAGATTCCCCTAAGGTATTTTATCTTTTGGGCTTTGATTCTAAATGGGAATGAGTATTTTATTTCACTTTCCTTTAACTCCTCATTTGTATACAGAAATGCCATAGGTTTATGTGCATTGATACTGTATCCTGCTACTTTACTAAATTTATTAATCATTTCCAGTAGTTTTGGTAAAGTCTTTGGTGTTCTTTAGGTATGTTATGCACTCAGCAAATAGTGAGATTTTCATTTATTCTTTTCCAATATATCTGCATTTGTTATCTTCCTTGTCTTATTACAGTGGCAAGGACCTCAAAGACTATAGTGAGTAATAGTGGGCAGTGTAGAAATCTTTGTTTAGTTCCTGATTTTAGGGGGGAAGCTTTCAACTTTTCCCTATTAAGAATGATGCTATATGTGGACTTGTCATGAATGACCTTTATTATATTGAGTTATATTTCTAAAGGCTCATTATCATAAAGGACTGTTGGATCTTGTCAAATGCCCTTTCATCATTTATTGATATGACAATTTGGCTTTTATCCCTTTTTTATTTTAAATTTTTTATTCATAAGAAGGAAACATTGATAAAACCATAGGATAAGAGGGGTACAGCTTCTCACAATTCCCACCACCAGACTTCTATATACCATCCCCTCCACTGATAGCTTTCTTATTCTTTAACCCTCTAGGAGTATGGACCCAAGATCATTGTGGGATGCAGAAGGTTGAAGATCCGGCTTCTGTAATTGCTTCCCTGCTGAACATGGGCGTTGACAGGTCGATCCATACTCCCAGCCTGTCTCTCTCTTTCCTTAGTGGGGAAGGGCTCTGGGGATGTGGAGCTCCAAGGCATATTGGTGGGGTTGTCTGTCCAGGGAAGTCTGGTCACATCCCGCTAGCATGTGGAACCTGGTGGCTAAAAAGAGAGTTAATACATAAAACCAAACAAATTGTTGAACAATCATGGATCTAAAGCCATATTTTAGTTAAATTTCAAAGTGCCTGTAGCTATGCTAGTGTTTTTTTGTTTTTTTTTTGTTTGTTTGTTTGTTTGTTTGCTTGTTTGGTTCTTCCTTTCTTTCTTTCTTTCTTTCTTTCTTTCTTTCTTTCTTTCTTTCTTTCTTTCTTTCTTTCTTTTTTTGCCTGAGCCTTAAATCTGATATCCAGGTGGATCCTAATTATTGTCTGGGGAGATCATCTCATGGCTGAGAAAAGGAGTAGAAAGCTGGATCAAGGAAGAGAGTAGCTCCCCAATATGGGAAAGGGGTATAAATATTACTGTAAACCCCAACAATTTGATGTGATCTGGGGCCCATAATTGGCTTAGGAGCCTGTGTGACCTCTACATCCCTGTAGATCTGAGCTCACATTCTGTGGTCATGAGTAGGAACATTCCAAGCTGCCCCAGTATAGACCCATCTCCCTCAGGTGTAGCATAGAGTATGTTGTCCATCCTTCCTTTGGAGGATGGAATATTCTCTACCACTGTTGATCCAGATTGAGGGCAAGGTCCTATGGGGGCTCACAAAGGGGTCTATTTTGTTGTTCTTGATAGAAATGACTGGTAACAATGGAGAGAGGGGTTTATTTGAGTTCTAGGCCCATCAAGTCTGTTTGGGAATCTCAGGACTCCCAGATTAGGGCCCCAGCTGGTGGAATGGCCTGATAGTGAATAAAGAGTCATCGTTAAAGTATGTCAGTCTCATGCCCTTATTCAGATTTTGCAGTCCTTGCTTTGCTAAGGTTAGCTTTGGAGTGAGTGAGAGAATAGGAAGTAGTTGAGGAGGGTATCTAAGTCTAAGTGGACACTATTTCATTATGAACTTGATACTGACTCACTAAAGACTATTGTTTATTTTTGCTTTCAGGTATATATTTTGCCCTAATTTATGGATACATGTAAATATATGCTCTATCTTATGGGACCTGGCCTATATCTAGGTTTTGGAACTTTGTTAGGAAGTAAACCTCCTGGAATGGAATTAGAGACTACCATGAAAGGAAAGGTCTCACCTGAGTGATGAGGGTGAATTGTTGGCAATCCATGCCTGACGTCTCTGCACACATTCTGAGGTGAAGCATGCTGAGATGGTACTTGTTACATTGATTAGGTTGGCATCGGCAGATGCATTATCATTTTGCCTGACTTGAGAGAAGCATGCAGGGAAGTGAGCCCCACCCTAGAGGTTCCAGGATTAGGAGAAACATAGACTCTATAGAGGAAGCAGGAGATTCCTGTTGTCTCAGGGTTTAAGAAGACAATAGATAGTTATTTCAGTAATCATATTGTTTGGCGGTTGGGTTAACTTTGAAAAATTCCATTGTTAGGATTTGCTGTATCATACACACCATCAGCATATTTTATGTTTTTTGACATTATTTTCATAGAGCTATGCTACTGGTTGCTTTTGTTTTCCCTAGACTAAGTTTTTAAGAGAGTCAACATATCAAAGACTCAGCCTATGTATTAAAAAGACTCAGTCTGTGCTTTAAAAAGTTTGAGACAATCAATTTTCCCCTCTCATATTAATTAAATAGTGATTTAAATGACTACAAATTGATAGGAGTGTGTATGTAAACATAATTCCCACCACCAAAAGACTGTGTCCCATCGCTCTGCTCCCCCCAGGCCCATGAAGTTGAACATCTACCCTCACCCTCCACCCAGGGTTTTTACTTTGGTGTCCTACTAAAAATTTAGTCAGATCCTGCTTTGAGTTTCCCTTTTTGTTCTTCTTTCTCAACTTCTGTTTATGAGTGCAATCATTCCATACTAGTCTATCTTTCTGACTTTTTTTTTTTTTGTAGATATGGTGGATTACATTGACCGACTAGAAGATGTTTCCTAGGGATGAATTACAGTTGATTTTGGTGAATTATTTTCTTGATATGTTATTGGATTCAACTTACCGAAAATTGTTGACAATCTATGCACTATATGTTCATCAGGAATGTAGGTATACAGTTTTGTTTTTGAGTAGTGTCATTTCCTGCTTCGGGGATCAGTGTGATGTTAGCCTTATAGAATGTGCTTGGGAGTGATTCTCCTCCAATTTTCTGGAAGAGTTTCAGGAGAATCTGTGTTAGTTCTTTTAAAGTCATAAAATTCATTAGTAAAGCCATCTGTACCTGGGCCTCTATTCTTTTTAATTTATTTATTTATAAAAAGGAAGCATCAACAAAACCATAGGGTAAAAGAGGTACAACTCCACACAGTTCCCACCTCCAGAACTCTGTATCCCATCCCCTTCCCTGATAGTTTTCTTATTCTTTACCCCTCTGGGAGTATGGACCCAAGATCATTGTGGGATGCAGAAGGTGGAAGGTCTGGTTTCTGTAACTGCTGCCCTGCTGAACATGGACGTTGACAGGTCAATCCATACTCCCAGCTCGTCTTTCTATTTCCCTAATGGGGGAGGGCTCTGGGGAAGTGGAGCTCCAGGACACATTGTTGGGGTTGTCTATCCAGGGAGGTCTTGTCAGCATCCTGCTAGCATCTGGAACCTGGTGGCTGAAAAGAGAATTAACATACAAGGCCAAACAAATTGTTGATCAATCATGAACTTAAAGGCTGGATTAGTGAAGATGAAGAGTAGGGGGGAAGTCCATTTTGTAGATATCTAGTAGGCATATTTTAGTTATATTCCAAAGGGCCTGTGGCTTTACAAGGTATTTTTATCCCCTGAGCCTGAAATCTGATATACAGGTGGATCCAAGTTATTGTCAGGGGGAGATGATGTCATGGCTGGAAAAGGAACAGAAAGCTGGATGAGGAAAGAGAGTAGCTCCCTAATATGGGAAAGGGGTATAAATATTGTTGACTGTAAACCCCATCAATTTGATGTGATCTGGGGCCCATATTCAGCTTAGGAACCTGTATGACCTCTGCATCCCTGTAGATTTGAGCTTACATTGTGTGGTGATGAGTAGGAACATTCCAAGCTGCCCCAATATCAAGACCCATCTTCCTCAGGTGGAGCACAGAGTATGTTCTCCATACTCCCTTCGTTGGATTGAACATTCTCTACAGTTGTTGATCCAAGTTGAGGGCAAGGTCATATGGGGGCCCACAAAGGGGTCTATTTTATTGTTCCTGATAGAGATGACCGGTAACAAGGTGACAGGGATTTATTTGAGGTCTAGGCCCATCATGTCTGTTCAATAATCTCAGGACTCTCCGAATAGGCTGGACCTCTATTTTAGGGAAGATTTTTGATGACTGATTTAACGTGTAAACTAGTGATTGGCTTATTTTCACTATCTACTTCCTTATGTGTTAGGTTTGGCAGATGATTCTATGAATGCATCAGTTTCATCTAGGATGTTCAATTTATTTGCATAGAGATATTCATAATATTAATTATGGTATTTGTATCTTCCCATCTTTGGTTGTTATTTCATTTCTCTGGTTTCTGATTGTTTAGTCATAGCTTTTTCTATTTTTGTTTTTTGTGAGTCTAGCCAGTGGTATATCTATTTTATTTACCCTTTCATTCTATCTTTCTCTTTTTTGTAACATTTTCAATTTTCTTTTCTTTTTTAAAATTTCTTTCTTGGGTTATTAATGTTTTACATTCCACAGTAAATACAATAGTTTATACATGCATAACATTTCCCAGTTTTCAATATAACAAAACAAAACAAAAAAAACACACTAGGTCCTCTGTCATCCTTTTTTGGATTTCTATTCTCCCCTCCACCTACGCCAGAGTATTTTACTTTGATCCAGTACACCAACTCCAGTTCAGGCTCTACTTCTGTATGCTCTTCTGATAGTGTTTTTCAACTTCTGCCTGAGAGTGAGATCATCCCATATTCATCCTTGTATCTGACTTACTTCACTTAACATGAAATGTTCAAGGTCCATCCAAGATAGTCTGAAAACGGTGAAGTCACCGTGTTTTTTTGAGTAGTATTCCATTGTGTATATATACCACAACCTGCTCAGCCACTCATCTGTTGCTGGACACCTGGGTTGCTTCCAAGTTTTGGCTATTACAGATTGTGCTGCTAAGAAAATACGTGTAGACCGATCTTTTTGGATGGGTGTGTTGAGTTCCTTAGGATATATTCCTAGGAGAGGAATTGCCGGATCATAGGGTAGGTCCATTTCTAGCCTCCTGAGAGTTCTCCAGACTGTTCACCATAGAGGATGGACCAACTTACATTCCACCCAGCAGTGCATGAGGGTTCCTTTGATCCCACAACCTCTCCAGCATTTGCTGCTGTTACCTTTTATGATGTATGACATTCTCACAGAAGTGAAGTGGTATCTCATTGTTGTCTTTATTATGTTGAATAGTATTGGGGATAGTGGGCAGCCCTGTCTAGTACCTGATGCTAGGGGAAATGCTTCCAGTTTTTCTCCATTGAGTATGATGTTGGCTGTAGTTTTGCTATATATATTCCACTATCTTCAGGAAATTTTCCATCTAGTCCCATTTTTTGTAGTGTTTTGATCATAAAGGGATCTTGTATTATGTCAAAGGCTTTCTCTGCATCTATTGATATGACCATGTGGTTTTTGTTCTTGCTTTTATTAATATGGTGGATCACGTTGATTGATTTATGAATATTAAACCAACTTTGCATCCCTGGGATAAACCCCACTTGGTCATGATGAACAATCTTTTTAATATACTGCTGTATACAGTTGGCTAGAATTTTGTTCTATATTTTAGCATATATGCTCATCAGAGATATTGCTCTGTAGTTTTCTTTTTTTGTTATGTCCCTGTCTGCTTTTGGTATCAGAGTGATGCTGGCTTCATAGAAGCTGGAAGGAAGTATTCCAGTGTCTTCTCCCCTTTTTGTTTTGTGTGTCTGGCTAAAGGTTTGTTGATTTGGTTCACTCTTTTGAGGAACCAATATTTACTTTCGTTGATCTTTTGTATGGCTTTCTTATTCTCAATGTCATTTATTTCTGCCCTAACTTTAGTGATTTCTGTCCTTCTGGTTGCTTTAGAGTTTTTTTGTTCTTATTCTTCTAAGTCTTTAAGATGTGCAATCAGGCTGTTTATTTGAGCTTTGTCTTGTTTCCTAATGTGTGCTTGTATGACTATGAACTTCCCTCTCAGTACTCCCTTAGCTGTGTCCCAGATATTTTGATAGCTTGTGTCTTCATTTTCATTGAACTCTAGAACATTTTGATCTCTTCCTTTATTTCCTCTTTGACCCAGTAGTTGTTAAGGAGTGTAGTGTTGAGGTTCCACGTTTTGGGACTATTACTAATCTTTTTTTATTGTTAAGTGTTAGTTTAATTCCACTGTGGTCTGATAAGATGCTTGGGATAATTTCAATGCTCTTGAATTTGCAGATGCTGCCTATGTGGCCTTACATATGGTCTATCCTGGTGAATGACCCATGTGGACTTGAGTAGAATGTGTATTCCAGTTCCTTGGGATGAATGACTCTGAAAATGTCCAATAGTTCTATTTTATTTATCTCCTCATTTAGCTCCCTCATGCCTTTATTGACTTTCTGTCTGAATGATATGTCAAGTTGAGAGAGTGGGGTGTTGAAGTCCCCTATTATGACTGTGTTGCTGTTAATACATTGCTGTAGCTCTTTCAGTAGATGTTTGATGTATTTAGATGGCTTCTCATTGGGTGCATCAATGTTAATAATTGATAAGTCCTCTGAATTGTTAAGTCCTCTGAGGATTAACTAGTGTCCACACTATCTTTTTAAATTTTATTTATTTTAAAGTCTATCTTGTCAGATATGAGAATAGCTGTTCCTGCCCTTTTCTGTGGTATATTTTCTTGTATGATAGTTTTCCATCCTTTCACTTTGAGTCTGTGTTTGTCTTGAGTTAGTTGGGTTTCCTGTAGACAGCATATTGTTGGGTTGTGTTTTCTGATCCAGCTTCCTTCTCTGTGCATTTTGATAGGTGAATTTAGGCCATTGAAATTTATTGATATTAAAAATTGAAGATATTTTAATGACATTCTTGTAGATTTTTAGAGTGTTCTGTTAGATGGCATATTTATGATGGTCTGACTCTTTATAGGGGACCTTTCAGAACTTCTTTCAGGACAGGCTTGGTGATAGTTGATTCTTTCAAATGTTGCTGGTCTGAGAAACTTTTTATACCTCCATCTATTCTGAATGATAGTCTATCAGGATACAGTAGTCTTGGTTGAAAGGCTTTCTCATTGTGTACTCGATAGATATCTTGACATTCTCTTCTGGCCTGTCGTGTTTGTGTGGAGAATTCTCTTGCTAATCTTAAGGGTTTTCCTCTGTAGGTGACTGTTTTTTTTTTCTCTTGCAGCCTTCAGGATTTTTTCTTTATCCTTATTCCTATTCATTATAAATAGGATGTGTCTCGGTGTGTTTAAGTCTGGGTTAATTCTGTTTGGGACCCTTGTGGCTTCTTGAACTTTTATGTTGTCTAAACTAGAGTTTTCAGCTATTATGTCTGAAGAATGCTTTCTTCCCCTCCCTCTCTTTCTTCCTCTGGTAAGCCAATAATGTGCACATTGTTTCTTTTGAAGTCATCCCATAGGTCTCTGTTGTTGTTTTAAATATCCCTTAATCTCTTTTTGAGATCTCGTACTTCTTTTTTAGTTGTCTCTAATTCATCCTCGATCTTGCTAATTCTGTCTTCAGCCTCATTTATTCTATTCTCTCTACCCTCTACTGTTCTCTGTAATTCATCTATTTTTTTACCCGTTTCTGATACTGGTTTAACTTGTTAAGCTAGTTGTGTTCTTAGCTCAGCTATTTCAGATTTCAGTTCTCTAATAACCTTAAAACAATTAGTGTTTCTTCCAGAGTCTCATTTGTTGTTTCTGCATTTCTGATGACAATTCTTTCAAACTCTTTACTCACTGCTGTGATTATTTCCTTAATTAGTGTTTGGATGTTGACCTCATTATTTTGTGCTTCAACTTTTGGGGGGTTTGTAGCTGGACTCTTGTCCTGGTTCAATTCTCCAATATTTTTTTATGTTGGTTTAACCATTTTATATAGTATGTTATAAGTTCCCTCTCTCAGTACTTTTCAAATTACTGATCACTCTTGCCTGGATTGACTTGTGTCTAAGTAAGGTAGTCAAAAGGTTCACAGTTTTGGAAATTGACAGTTGTTTCAATAGTATTTTAATCCCTGAATTGAGCTTAAAAGGCTTAAGAATCTTAAAAGCCTTTTTTTTTTCTTCTCTGTAGGCTATGAAAGCCTAAGGGCTTTTAAACTATAAGTAGGCTTCTTAGCTTAATCACTGACTCCTGACCAAGAGATAGAGCAGGGTGTGTCAGAGATAATCCAGTGATTATGCAAATGACTTTCACAGCCACACCCTAGGCCATGAGGAATATATCTTCTCCTGAGTTTCCTCATTAGTTCTCTGTCCCCTTATGTCAACACAGGGCCTCCTTTCTGCTGCTCCAGATTCTGAGGGAAGTAGCAATAGAGACTCACAGTTGCATTTGGTGAGTCTTAGGGGAGTCTTCTCCCTTCAGCCATCTTTTTGTAGGTGAAACAAACTGAAGGTGGTCTGTCAACTGGTAAACTGCCAGACTGTTACCAGCCACTTAATCCCTCCCTAGGCTCCTCACTGTCTATTAGGCACACGTATTTGCACTCACTGTTGATTTAGTGGGTTCTTGAAGTCATTCTAGTCCTGTCTTGTTGTGGTCCCAGCTGGTCTCCTTTGGTATTCTTCGTTGACCCTCATCAGTCTTTCATTAATCTTTTTTATTGTCTTTATGGTTTATATTTCATTAATTTCTGCTGTGATTTTGACTATTTCTCTCTTCCTGTTGACTTTGGGTTTTTTTTGTTGCTCTTTGTCTAGTTGAATTAGTTATGATATTTAGACAGTTTACTTGAGATCTTTGCTATTTGTTAGTGTGGACCTGTATTGCTTTAAACTTCCCTAAGTTAAAACAGCTTTTGCAGCAACCAGTGGCATAGCTATATGCAAATAATGTCAAAGGACATAAAATATGGTGATGATGTGTATGATACAGCAAATCCTAACAACGGAATTTTTCAAAGTTAACCCAACTGCCAAACAATATGATTACTGAAATAACTATCTATTGTCTTATTAAACCCTAAGACAACAGGAATCTCCTGCTTTCTGGTAATATATAGAGCCTATGTTTCTCCCAATCCTGGAACCTCTGGGGTGGGGCTCACTGCCCTGCATGCTTCGCTCAAGTCAGGCCAAATGATATTGTATCCGCTGATTTCAACCTAATCAATGCAATGAGTACCATCTCAACTGCTTCACCTCAGACTGTGTACAGAGACGTTAGGCATGGAATGCCAAACCATCACCTGTCATCAGAGTTCAGGGAGCCAGTATGCCTGGCTAGCTTTGCAGCGGTAGACAGAGACTCGAGGACACACAGCTGAGCGGAGAGCTGGCAAACAGTCCAAAAACCTAATCACCATACAATGTGCTCCTCCAACTTTCTCCTCCGGCGGCAGAGGCAGGAACTCAGCACGTACATAGGATAGGGGGCGGGGAGAAGGGAGAAGCACGAAACTAGCAAGGGCTAAACCAAATCTCCCAGAGGTGGGGGGAGTGAGACCAAACCAATGTGAAGCATACCAACAATTCCCCCTTTTCTTTTTAACTAATTGACCATAGTATCAGGAGTGTGGGGTGAACAGAAACGTATATCGTACTGGCATTTTTTTAAAAAAAGAAACTGGTACAAACATGGAGGAACAAGTAGGCGAGCAACTAGAACCAGTTTGCTGCCAAGGGAAAGCCTGAGGAGGGTGTTTCTTGCCTCTTTGTGCAAGGCTTTATCAAGCTAAAGGATCTTTCTTGCCTCTGTGGGCTTTTGTTGCCTCGACAGGCGTTTCTTGCCTCTGTGTGCACTACCTAGCTAGGAGGAAAGGGGTATGGCCTATAGAGTTCTAAGGCAGCTGGTTGCAGTCAGTCTTTGAGAAACCCAGCAGCATAAAGGGAAGCTGCTAGTTTTGTGCAAAGTGTCCCAGAGGTGTACCAGTGAGTCCAATAGAAGTGCCAGTCCAAAGCAGATGTCCACGGAAAAAATGCCAGGGGGGTGAATTGTTGCATGAGGAAGGTCAGCTGCTGGAATTCTGATTTTCTGTAGAGAACTTGACAGCTGTAATTCTATTACTATGAGACAAAACTGTAGCAGGTTAGAAGTTTACCACAACAGATAACTCGATGATTATAATTGGTTTAAGTATCTTTATAAATTTGGAAGGTCATTTTCGTTTCATTTTAAGGCTCCTAACGAATCTAAGAGCAATAAAATATGGTAAGTCAAAGAACCACTGCTAGAGCCTCAGGGATGATAGTCATTAGCATAACCATTGTGCAATCCACTGTTTCTAATTGAGAAGGTATCTGAGAGCTTTACATATCAACAACGTCTTATTTAACCTTTTGCTACACCCATTTAAGATGGAGACACACCCTAGGTATGCGCAGGGTTTTTAGACCAACTTAGTTAAAATATATTGATTTTTAACTAATTTTTACCTCAGACGTTAAATGTAAGTTAATTTTACCTTTATGAGAATTATGTTGAAAACCTTTTTCATTTAACTTTGCCAAGTAAGAATGTAGCCTTAAAGTTACATTTCTAACCTTAAAGTTAATGTTTACCAAACTTTCAACACACAGATAAACATGATCTTCAATACACAAGGAGAAAAACTTTTGTTATGAAGACATATCATTTTAAACACGAGTTTAGATCTATACTGTCTTAGCCATTCAGTGGGTGCACCATCTGGAGGTGGCCTCCCACGCTGCTTCACTTCCAGGAATTGTAGGTTGCCATCACTGCACGAATCTCTTCGTATTCTAGCTCCTCTGCCTTCAGAGCCAAGCTGGGGTCTTGGCCAGGGGGCCCAGTCCTGGCAGGGAGCCCAGGGACTCTGGGTGATCCAGGATCTGCCCAGACTTCATAGCAGGAGGGCGGGTGGGCCGGTCGATCAGAAGGCGCGGGTCGAGGTGCCCTGGGGTGGCGGCCAGGATAGGCTGCAGCCCTGCCCGCCATGTCTGCTGCCCTGCTCCTGGCTGCTGAGCAGTGTGGAGTGAGCCCACACCCAACGCCCTGTGTCATGTGGCGAGCCAGCTCCTGCGGGCGGGTGGCAGGCGGAAACCAGAGTGTTGCCCAGAGAGAAATGTTCCAGAAACAGAGAAACAGTCTCATGAAGAAAGGGCAGAGGCCTTTGGAGACCTCCTCACAAGCAGAAAAGCAGCCCATAGTGGATAGGTAGCCAAATCTTCACTTATCTGGGGGATGGGCAGGTCAGCTCCCACGTTGGTGCATCATATGTCATCAAAGTTCGGGGTGCCAGTATGCCAGGCTAGCTTCAGGGGTGGGAGACAGAGACCAGGGACACATGGTTAAGCACAGAAGCTGTATTTCTTTATTCACAAGTGAACAGTTCAAAAACTAATCTAATCTAATCACCACACAGATCTGTCTTGCATCTTACTCCTCTGACGGCAGTGGCAGGAACTCAGCAAGTACATAGGATAGGGGGCAGGGAGAAGGGAGAAGTGCAAAACTAGCAAGGGCTAAACTAAATCTCCCGGAGGTGGGGGTGTGAGACCAAACCAATGTGCAGCATACCAACATTCATCCTCATCACTCAGGTGAGACCCTTCCTTTCATGGTAGTCTATAATTCCATTCCAGGAGGTTTACTTCCTAACAAAGTCCCAAAACCTAGATATAGGCCAGGTCCCATAAGAAAGCATATATTTACATGTATCCATAAGTTAGGGCAAAATATATACCTGAAAGCAAAAATACACAATAGTCTTTAGTGAGTCAGTACCAAGTTCATAATGAAATAGTGTCCACTTAGACTTAGATACCCTCCTCAACTACTTCCTTTTAGAGTTCTCTCACTCACTCCAAAGCTAACCTTAGCAAAGCAAGGACTGAAAAATCTGAATAAGGGCATGAGACTGGCATACTTTAACGATGACTCTTTATTCACTATCAGGCCATTCCACCAGCTGGGGAATTCAGGGAATCCTGAGATTCCCAGACTTGATGGGCCTAGAACTCGAATACATTCCTGTCTCCATTTATACTAGTCATTTCTATTAGTAACAACAAAATAGACCCCTTTGTGGGCCCTATAGGACCTTGCCCTCAATTTGGATCAACAATGGTAGAGAATATTCCATCCTCTAAAGGGTGGATGGACAACATACTCTATGCTACACCTGAGGAGGATGGGTCGATAGTGGGGCAGCATGGAATGTTCCTACTCATGACCACAGAATGTGAGCTCAAATCTAGAGGGATGCAGAGTTTACATAGACTCCTAAGCTACTTATGGGCCCCATATCACATCAAATCGGTGGGGTTTACAGTAAACAATATTTATACCCCTTTCCCATATTAGGGAGCTACTTCTTTTCTGTCCCTTTTCCAGCCATGACATCATATCCCTAGACAATAGCTTGGATCCACCTCCATGTCATATTTCAGGCTCAGGCAAAAACAAAACAAACAAACAACAACAAAAAAAAACACTAGCATAGCTACAGCCCTTTGAAATATAACCAAATTATTCCTACTAGCTATCGACAAAATGGATGACCCCCCCAACACTTCATCTGCACTATTCCAGCCTTTAGGTCCATGATTGGTCAACAATTTGTTTGGCTTTGTATGTTAACTCTCTTTTCAGCCACCAGGTTCCAGATGCTAGCATTCTGATGTGACCAGACTTCCCCGGACAGAAAACCCCACCAATGTGTCCTGGAGCTCCGCTTCCCCAGAGCCTTTCCCCACTAGGGAAAGAGAGAGACAGGCTGGGAGTATGGATCGACCTGCCAATGCCCATGTCCAGCAGGGAAGCAATTACAGAAGCCAGACCTTCTGCATCCCACAATGATCTTGAGTCATGCTCCCAGAGGGGTAAAGAATAGGAATGCTAACAGGGGAGGGGATGGAATACTAAGGTCTGGTGGTGGGAATTGTGCGAAGTTGTACCCCTCTTATCCTATGGTTTATTCAGTGTTTCCTTTTTATAAATAAAAATAAAAAAAAACAGTTTTTGCTGGATCCAACAGGGTATTGTAGTTGGTGTCTTCATTTTTGTTCTTATCCAAGTAATTTTAAAGCCTTTTTCTGATTTCTTTTTTATTATTTATTTATTTATTTTTTGTTTTTGTTGCCCTTGTTTTTTATTGTTATTGTAGTTATTATTGTTGTTGTTAGTAAGGACAGAGAGAAATGGAGAGAGGAGGGGAAGACAAAGGGGGGAGAGAAAGATACACACCTTCAGACCTGCTCCACCACTTGTGAAGTGATTCCCCTGCAGGTGGAGAGTCAGGGGCTTGAAACCAGATCCTTACGCTGGTCCCTGCGCTTTGTGCCACATGCACTTAACCCGCTGCGCTACCACCCCTTTTTGATTTCTTCAGTGACACAGGTCTTCTTGTAGGATTGATTTATAACCAATATTAGTGTCTATATGTGTCTTTTATTACCCATTTTTGCCTGAAAAACTTTTTAATCTGATAGTAGAATTGCTATTCCTGCCCTTTTTCTGCATTATTTGCTTGGAATCCTTTGTTCCAGGCTGTTACTTGGGTGTTCTCTTTATCTTTCCTTTTGATGTGTGTTTACTGGAGACATAGAATATGTGAATCTTGCTGTTCAATACATTCAGTTACTCTGAATCTCTTGATTGGCTAATTTAAGCCATTAACATTTAGGGTGATTATTGACAAATAAAATTTACTTATAGCCTGATTTCTGTTATGAGATTGTTTTATTTTATTTTTATTTTTCTATTTGCTTCTGCTTGTTACTTTCTATATATGGTTTTCTATAATGCTATTGCCTATTGTATGTATGTTTCCTATTTGTCTCTTTTTGTTTTGTGAATAACATGAGTATTGTGTCTAACTTACAATATCCACAACAGCCTTTCTTAAATTGACCCTGGTTCACCAACATTTGATTGTATCACTCTATTTTGCCTAATCGTTCCTGTGTCCATTTGTGTGTGTGTGTGTGTGTGTTGCTGTTTTTTTTTTTATGTGTGTGTGTGTGTTCCTGTTTTTTTTCTGCCACTTCTCACATTATTGTGAGTTGGAATTCCTTTGCTACTTCTGTTTTTGTGGGACTCCTTTCAGTAATTCTTTCAAATCAGGATTGGTGGTGGTAAATTCCTGCAGTTTCTGTATGTTTGAAAATATCTTATCTTCTCATCCATACTTCGAGGGTTATTTGGCAGGGTAGAGTATTTGTAGCTGGCAGTTCTTATCTTTTAGTGCTTTGTATATGTCATTATAATTCCTCCTTGACTCTAGGATTTATCATAAGAAAATTGATGATCGACTGAAGATTCTACCCGTGTGTCATTTTCTTCCTTTCTCTAGAAGCCTGCAAAATTTTTCCTTGTCTTTGCTTTTACTATGTTTTGGATTCAGAAATGTTTTTCTTTATTCAGCTGCCTGGACATCTATGTTTTGAACATTGCTCAGGTGTGGAAATTTTTCTACTATAATTTCCTTGAATATGCTACTTGCTCCTTTTTACCTCTCTTCTTCAAGGATCCCTATAAATCTCACATTCACCTACCTGATAAAGTCTGCTATTTCATGGAGAAGTGCTTCATTTTTTCCTAAACTTTTCCTGTCCAAGAGCTTTAGATCCACGGTGTGTGAGTTGTATCCTCTAGCCCAAATATTCTCTCCTCAACTAGATTTAGTCTACTTCCCTAGGCCTAAACTGTACTTAAAGTATCACTCACATTCCATAGCTCTGTTTGGAGTTGTTTCTTCTTTTTTTTTTTTTCTTTCCAAATTTATACCAAATTCTGTTTGGAATTTTTCTTCTATGTTTTGTAAATCTTAGGTGAAATGATCTCACAGTTCTTGAGTATGTTAAATTTAGATTCTTTATTTGGCTTCATAATGATTTTTCTAAATTCTGTCTCTGCCATTTTGCCAGATTTTTGAACATCTGATTTTCTTTAAGTTTTGATGTGACTTATTATGTCTAACTTTATTCATTTAGTATTATTTCTGTTTTTGAGCCAGGAAAAGTCTAGAAATTAGCCCACAAATATACAACCACCTAATGTATGAGAAAGGACCAAAACCATTCAATAGGGTAAAGAAGGTCTCTTTAACATATGGTGCTGGGAAAATTGGACAGCCTCATGTAAAAATGTGAAACTAGAGAAATAAAATGAAAACAAATGAAAGACTTTCTCAAACAAACATAATATGGAGAAATTTTTTGCTTATAGACTTGCTTTGCAAGAAATGTTAAGACTTCTAGCGGCGTGTGACCATGAAGTAGCAGCTGCCGCACAGTTGCTCTTCTGATCAACTCATTAAACCAACGGAATAATTCACTTGAAATCCTTCTAAATGAAGAGGGAACCTTGAAAAAACTCATTTAACAGTGCAGATATGCATGGTTAGTGGATGGAAAGGGAGTGAGGGAGAGATTCTCTGTCCCCTTCTGAGTCCCTGAGTCTACTGCAATAGACTATAGTCCATTGAGGACTCACTGTATATTGTCCTTTGCTTTGTTTCAGATTTATGGATGGGGAAGAGTGGGACACAGACATTTGGTGGTGGGAATGGTGTTAATATACACTATTAACTTACAGTCTTACAAACCACTATTCAATTTATATGAGAGGGGGAAAAATGGATTGAATGTCTCAAACTTTTTGATGCATAGTACATAACTCTGAGTATAAGATCCTTCAGCCTAAGCACATAAAACTTCAAATTGGCAATCAAATTGAATTTTAACAGTGAGCTCAAATTTTTAATATATTTTAATAATTACTGGTTCTTTGAAATAGTAAATCTTCTAAAAGCTTAGACCAGGGAGAACAGAAGCAATTGGTGGTGTTCCTTTATAAGATACAAATATATGTAAATAGCATAAAATGATATAAATTATGGTGAGGTCTTGTATGCCACAGCAAATCCTAACAATGGAATTTGAAAAATGAACCCAATTGCCCAATAATTTGGGTATAGCTATAACTAACCATTGCTTTCTTAAACCCTAAGACAAGCAGTAACCTTGCCTTTTCTCTATAAAGTCCATATTTCTCCCAATACTGAAACCTCTAGGGTGGGGCTCATTTTCCTGCATGATTCTCCCAATACATACCAACTGATACTGCACCTGCTGATCCCAACCCAATCAATTCAGTCAGTACCACCTCAGCATGTCTCACTTCATACTGCATCTAGAGATGTCAGGTGTGGAATGTTAACTCTTCTGCTTCATTACTCTGATGAGACCTGTTTCTTAGAGACCATCTGGTATTTGTCCTCCTCCTGGCTTATCTTGTTCAACATTATTCCTTCTAATCCCATCCATATAATGAGTTTTTGTTTTTTAAGTATAGGGACCTGAAACCCCTATAATGGTATAAACTTCAATTTAAAAACAATTAAGAACATGCAGGATCCCAGGCCATAGGAGCTCTCACCTATTTCTTCTTGGTAGCCTGTATATGTTTTCATTCATGGAACACCCTATTTGTTTCTGCTCAAGGATGTCAATCTCATACTCTAGTTGTAGGACCACAAGGCTATGGGGGAAGATAGCAACTTCTCCATTCCTGGGACTGACCTTTGCAAAAGAAGTTTAACCACACCAAGAAGTAACTATGTAGAGTCCTTGGCCACTGTAACACCATGACTTCTTTTTTTCCTATCCTCTGAATTCCTCCAATTTACTCTTTCCATTTATGGATGTATTTAATCAAGATATATCACTTTAATTCTCTGTTCTGAGCACACCATCTCTCCTCCCACAGTTTCACAAAACATCTGCAGTAAGGCTTCTTAGCCTTTGCCAGAACCTTTGAATTTTACACTTTATCTCCTCCACTCCCGCCTTTCTGTCTCTCTCTTTCCCTTCCTCCTCACCCTTCTGTCCACCAATATATACCTTCAATTGCTTTTCTGAAAATCTTGGAGGTCATGGAGCCTTCACTCCTCTTAACCTTTGTACTGCCTTATAATGCCAATTATCTTCTCTCAGCTCACTCACTACCTCCTTCTTCAGGCTGCTTTCTTTCCACTTGGCCTTGAACTTTCTTTATTTTTAGAGACAGCATTTATCTGCTCTTCCAAATTAGTTCTTACTTCATCACTCTTCTTTCTAGCATTTGTGTTTGTAGCTTAGTAAAATTCAGGGATTACAAGCCTCAAGAACAACTTCCTCACACCATACCAAGTAATGTGGAGAGGTAAAGCAAGTCTTAGCGAGCCTTGGAGGTTCTCTCTGTCAGAAAGGAGATGCTGTTGCTAGACCCCAGCCTACAGGTGCTCTATGGAAATGTGAGCCCAATGCTGCCTGAGTCTCTGACTTATGAAGAGAAGACCAAAATCTAGATGTTGATGTAAGCAGTCAAGCTTAATAAGGGGCCACAGAAAGTCAAACATTATCTGATAGCCTTATGTTTATATATCAGTATCTTAGAAGCCTGCAATATCTTTACCTTGTCCTTGTAATTTTTTTTTGTCAGTTTTTATCATGATATGTCTTGGTGTGTGCCAATTTGGATTCAGAAGGTGGGCTTACAAGCTTGAGTTACCAAGTTTGATTCCTGGCATCACATGTGCCGGTGATTCTCTCTCTCTCTTTATCTCTCTCTCTCTTTCCTCTCTCTCTCTTTCCTCTCTCTCTTTCTCCCCTTTCTCTCTCTTTCTCCTCTCTCTCTCTCCTCTCTACCTTTCTCCTTTCTCTCTTTCTCTCTCTCCTCTCTCCTTCTCTTTCTCTCTCTCTCTCATCCTAAATAAATAAATAAATAACTCTTTTCTAAAAAATAAAAAAGAAACATTTTCAAAATGTTCCAGATACTTCAATAAGAGGATGATAAAAGTTTCATGAAATCTTAAAACAATTTGAGAGATGGAGGGAGATGACAGCCCTTTTCTCTTCCACCCTTTTAGTTGCATACTCCTTGTAATTATTTATACAGCTTTGTTGTTTAAGAACACAGATTTTTGAAAAAGAAAAGGTGAAAGAGCAAATATTTTGGAGATATCTGACCTAGGTTCAGATTCTAGCATTGCCACTTACTTACTTAGAAGTACTTGACCATGAGCAAGTTCCATAATCTCACTTCGTCTCAGTTTCCATATGTATAAATAGAAATTTTACTGTTATCTTTATCTTGGGGTTCTTATGAATCAATACATTTAAAATATCTGACTATGTTAAATCCTAAATTAGGGAGATAGTCCTATTATTAGAAAATAGACTAAGAAATAATTTGGCACATGTCCACTTTAGAGTTTCCTTTCCTAGTCAGTTCCTAAGTGACCATGCATTCCTAGTACTGAATTAGAGTACTTTCTTGGAGGAGGGGTGTGGCCTGGTGTCATCCTCTGCCTTGGGGGCATGATCTCAAACTACAGATATGAGGCCCTCATTTGGTACTAGGACTCTGGTTAAAACATTTTTTCAGGTAATCGTGTGGTTTTTCCAGGCCCTCCAAACCACTAAAGATCTTTAACCGTACTCTGCATAGTACTACAAGAAATATTTCCAGATAGACATTTTACTTAGTCATAGAAGTATAGAAAGGTACCCCAGTTCCAGGCTTATGCTATACCCAGTACTCAATGATGAATTTATATTCATATTTCTGTTAGGATGCCCCTGGTCCTGTCTTTTAGCCTAACCTAGAATCATTTCCCATCTAACATCATATGTTGTTATTGTGCTTATCTAGTTATTCAACCAACATGTCAGGTTCTTACAACATGGCAGGGTGTGTGTGTGTGTGTGTGTGTGTGTGTGTGTGTGTGTTAAGATAAGCTGAGAAGAAACAGATTATGAATAGGACAATGTTAGCTTCTGCAGTCTGATGCAGTATTCTGAGTCTGTGTTTTGGAAATAGATGGGCTTAATGCAAATCCTAGCTCCAACTCTTGCCAGTTGTGCAATATGTGACAAGATAATTTGTCTTACACTGAGCAACTATAAAAGAAATTAGTCTTGAGATTTTAGACAATATGGCTAAATAGGGAGAACCTATGTTTGACTCCTCCAGCAAGCACAACAAACCTCAACCAAATCTGGGAATGATTTGCTCAGAAAATGTTCTGAAACCTGTATGTTCAGAGTTTCCACACCAAGAAGACTAGAGATAGCATTAATGTGGAGAGAAAAAAAGAGACACTCACACTAGTAAAGGCACTCCATTGTGCAGCACCTAACTACACTTGGGAAAAGATACCTAAGATATCTTTCTTGGGCAGATAGTGGAGGAGATTTGCGTTTGATCCCAGTACATGCAGTACTACAATCTACTTATAAGACTGAACTGCGAGTAGGAAACTGTGTGGTAAGAATTCTGTGGAACTCATTGATAGGTGCCATTTTTATCTCCCTTTTTCCCTTTCAAAATGTTGGTTAAAGTAGCTGGTGGACACCATATTGGAAATTTCAGTTTCCATGGTAGCAAATGCTGGGGGCAAATTCCTGGAGTGCCTTACCTACCTCTAAGAGGTGACTCAACTAGACAGACTCAGAATACATATTCCATTATTATCTGAAACTTAACCTATGGCCTCAGATCTGGTCCAGTACTGGTGTTCCAACTCTCCAATATACTCATACTCAGTACACTGGCACCCTGGGGGCACTTCCAAAGACAACCCACCTGTTTTGCCTATCCTGCTCAAACTCCCTACCAGGCACTTTCTACCTGTACTCTTGGTTAGTACCTAGGTCTGCTTTACCTTATAGGTATAATTACTGTTGGACACAGATGAGCCCTAGCCTCTCCAGGCTGATGTGTGCAAGTTATATGGGTGCTTCCCAGTATTCACAGTTGTGAATTCTTGTGGCCATCCAAGATCACTTGCACAGATCCTAAGTTTAGGTCTTTGCACTGCACTATACATGATAAGACATAAGAACCAATGTGCACCAGCCACACCAATTGATCAAGACAACAGCCTAAGAAATACAAGAGAACTATGTAAACTAACTTACAGTGATTTAATAGCAACAATCTTAATAATGCTCACTGAAATGAGATCAGTGGAAGAAAAATATCAACAAGGTTGGAGAAAATGTGAGAAATACCTAAACAAATATTATAGAACTAGGGAGGATAGGTACTGAAAAGATAATGGAGGGAATCAAAAGTGGAATGGTAGAAGCTGAATGTGGAGTCATTGTGATAGAGAATAGCATAGAGGCAATAAATAACAAAGATGAGAAAAAAAAGATTTAAAAGGGAGTGGGTAGTGGTGCACCTGGTAAAGTGCTTTGCTACCAAGTACAAAGACCTGGGTTCAAGTTCCCAAGTCCCACATGCAGGGGGAAGCTCCACAACCAGTAGAACAGTGCCATTAGTATCTTTCTATCTCTCTTCAGCTGTCTGCCTCACTGTCTATCAAAAATTAAAAAAGAAGTAAGATAAATGAAAAAAATGAGACATGCATTAGATGGCAACAACATTTTTATGATAGAGATATAAAAAAGAAGAGAGAGAGAAAGAGGAAGAGAACTTTCATTTAAAGAAATCATAGGCAAGAACTTTCCCAAATTGGGGAAGGAGACAGATTCCCAGACCCAGGAAGCTTAATGAATTTCAAATAAACTCAAATAGACACACAGCAAGACAAGCTATTGTTATGCTGACAAAGATCAAGAGAGAATTCTAAAAGCAGTGAGCAATAGTCAGAATCACATGTTACACCCCCCCCCCATCATGAGACTATCAGTATATTTCTCAAATGGAACTCGGTAGTGTAGAAGGATTCACCGGATATAGTCAAAGTATGGACTGGAAAAGCTTTCCAACCAAGAATAGTCTATTCAGTTAGGTTATCATTCATACTTGAAGAAGAGATAAAAAGCTTCCCAGACAAACAAAAGTTAAAGAAATTATCACCACCAGACCAGACTTACAAGAACTGCTAAAGGTACTTGTATAAATAAGAGACCATACTCAATAATATCAAGATACTTGAAAAACTTCATAAATGTCAATATAATCTTTCATATGAATAACTAACAACTTTTAAAAACAGACTGCTCATGTTTTTATGGAAATGAGTAGACTCCCATGAGATCATTTTTTACTGACCAATTGACAATAATTTTGAGACAACCATAATTGTTAACCATTTGTATATTTTATTATACATTCCTTAAAATATGATGTATTAGTGATTTGATATTTTACAAAATTATAAGATTTTAGGTGTATTTTAAAACATGTGAGTCATACATGTGAGTCATCATACTCTTTACCAAACATGTGAGTCATCATACTCTTTACCAAAGTCCTATTTCTGCCACATCTCCCCCACAAATAAGCACTTTAATTCTCATGAAGACCAAGAGAAAGTTTGGCTACCATCTCTTTGTGTGTTCTTTAACTTTGCTGTATTATTGATACAAAGCCACTATTGTACTTCTTCTTCTTCTAGCGTTTGCCCTTCTTCCGTAGCCAGTTAATGGCTTTGAAAGTGACTGGGATCCATGTGGATTCAGTCGGCTAGGAAGGATCGTCAGTTTCCCCAATGAATGGGTACTCACGGGATGCACCACGGGAAGGTCGATCCAATGCATCCCGCTATTGTACTAGGGATAATTAACACATTTTAATCATATATATTGCACCTGTTCTCCAAGTTGATTTTGATTTTAATATGTTTTTTCATGTAGAAAGGATTGTGGTTTTCATGTAGTCAAATCCATTAAGTTTTCCGTACAGTCATTTTTAAGAGTAAGTTGTTACTCTTAAAATGTACTCCCTTTCTATGTTTTCATTTGTTTATTTATTCTATTTATTTTCCCTTTTGTTGCTCTTGTTGTTTTTCATTGTTGTTGTAGTTACTGTTGTTATTTATGTCGTTGTTGTTAGATAAGACAGAGAGAAATGGAAAGAAGAGGGGAAGATGGGGGGAAGAGAGACACCTGCAGACCTGCTTCACCACCTGTGAATCGATCCCCCTGCATGTGGGGAGCCAGGGTCTCGAACCGGGATCCTTCCCCTGGTCCTTGTGCTTTGCTCCACGTGTGCTTAACCAGCTGTGCTACCACTGGACTCCCCAAAATGTACTCCCTTTCTTAGGATGATATATGGCTTCTTTGTTTATGTTTTTTTTTTATTCACAGAATAATTTAAATACCAGTGGTACCTTGATACTCACTGTTAATTGGTTCCAGAAGACACACTGAGTGGTGAAAACAAGTACACAAAGAACTTTTCCCATAAAGAATAATGAAATAATCTGTTTCTGAAAACCATATATCTCATATTTTACTTAACATCTTATGAATGGATGGGGTTGGTTTTCATAAAATAAAAACTTAAAACTAAAAAAAACTTAAAACTAAACAGATATGAATAAAAAATAATTAGACAAAATTTGGCTTAATGGGTTTGGGTAGTAGCATACCTGATAGATTGCACAAGTTACCATACACAAAGCCCTATGTTCAAGCCACCAGTTCCTACTTTCAGAATGGAAGAAGAGCTGCAGATGTCTCTCTCACTCTTTCTTTCTTTCTTTCTTTCTTTCTTTCTTTCTTTCTTTCTCTTTCTTTCTTTCTCTCTCTCCCTAATTATCTTTCATTCTCTATCAAAAATGAAAAAAACTGACCACTAGGAGCTGTGGAGTTACTGTACAGTCATCAAGCCCCAGTGATAAACCTGGTGACAAATGATGACGATGATAGTAATAATACTAACTTCAGTTTACTTGTACTGAGAAGAGTTGATGACGTTAATGGGTCGGTGGTGAAGTAGAAGATAAAAGAGGTTATTGCTTGAAAGGATAGTCCCCTTTCAATAAACAACCAGGTACTTTCACAGGGGTTCTATCTCTTTCTCTTTTTTAAAAATGTTTTAATATTTATTCCATTTTGTTGCGGTTGTTGTTTTTTTATTGTTGTAGTTATTATTGTTATTGTTATTGATGTCGTTGTTGTTGGATAGGACAGAAAGAAATGGAGAGAGGAGGGGAAGACAGAAAAGGGGAAAGAAAGACACCTACAGACCTGCTTCACTGCTTGTGAAGCAACTCCCCTGCAGGTGAGGAGCCGGGGGCTAGAACAGTGATCCTTACGCCAGTCCTTGTGCTTTGTGTCATGTGCGCTTAACCTGCTGTTCTACCGCCTGAGTCCCTCCATCTCTTCTTATTTATAAGCACCATTGAGAAATTTTCACTAGAAACCTATCTAGAGAACCTTGCTTCTGAATTTTAATGTGTTTCTGAAGTGAAACACTGTTTGGTTACTAAACAAGTTTATATTATGGGTTGCTATAGCTTCGTCAGGGTGATACTTTTCAATAAGATTTTATAGTTCAACCTGTTGTTTTCTCCGGGCTGGCTTCACAGGCGGGTAACAGACGACCAGGGACACATGGCTGAGCTGAGAACAGCAGTTTAATCTTTATTCACAAGCGGGCAAGCAGTCCAACAACCTAATCACCACACAATGTGCTCCTCCATCTCTCTCCTCTGGCTGCAGCATTCAGGAACCAAGGAAGTACTAGGATAGGGGGCAGGGATAAGGAAGAAGTGCGAAAATAGCAAGGACTAAATCAAAATCTCCCGGAGGCAGGGGGAGCGAGACCAAACCAATGTAACAGAATGACCATGTAAATAGACCACAATGTCAAGCAATGTAACAGAAGGGATCCCAGAAGCAGAACTAGAAGCATACCAACATCAACCCATTCGGAAAACATTAATTTTATTAATGCAGTAGGTGCTTCCCTTCTCCGTACCTGAAAAAAATACCTCAGCCACTGTCTGGGCTGTGGCCTTTGAAGGTCTTGTACTGAGCTTAGTACTGAGCTCTTCTCCATGGCCTTCCTTTGATTCTTTTATATCTCCATCATTGACCTCCAGACCCAGGGACTTTCCCAGAGACATTCCATCCACTTTGGGGATAGATTCAACCTCAAAGCCTTCAAAGTCCCTGGGAGTTATAGCTTCTAACCATAGTCTCCTTCAGGCAGAGTTCATGGTTCTCTGAGGAACTACACACAGGATCTTACCTGTCATCATGACACAGTGGAGGATATTGAAATGGTCCTTCCAGAATCTTTCAGTGTTTGAGGTCACTTCAAAGTACCGTTGGAAGAGGGCTTAGCATATAGATTTTAAAAGTTTCAGATAACCTTCTGTTTCCTAGGCTTGAGCAGAGGAGTTAAGGGGAAAGAACTTTACAATATAAAATTAAACTCTTCCAGCAAGGTGTCCTCCACGCCTTGAGGGTAAGCAGGATCCCTGGTCACTATGAAAGGAAACATCAGGCAGTTTTTTCCTGCAATATTTTTTTAATATTGGAGCCAAACTCTTTATTCATGAAGAACTACTTGGTTATGCAGGTTTTATTGTTGAAGCTTCCACATGATACTTAATTTTCTTTTTATTGCATTTTATCTCTTGAAAACTCTCTCTTTTTTACTGTAATAAACTAGTAGAGGCTTAAGTTTAAATCCACACTAACATTCCCACACAACAGAAGTTGTTCTTCATTTACTTGTGCCTTGGTTATGCCCTCTCCTCTTAAGCTATGGGTTCTGTGAATCATTTCCTCCAAAAAAAACCAGACTCATAACAATAGAAGACTTGTTGGGGAGTAAAACTTTTAGCCTCTACAGAATCCCACAACTCACTAACAAAGTTTTTAGCAGCTTCTTTGTTGTCACTACCTGCCTCTCTGTACCTCACAGTGCTGTGAATGCCAGTTCATTTATAAATTTTAAATTTATCAAAACATGCAGACTGGCTTTAACAATTTCAGTGTTCTTGCCACTTGTTATGGGCTTGTGTTTTGACAAATTAGCATGCAGTTGTTTTGCTTCTTGCAAATTATGACCCCAGAAATACTATAATCTGCTGTTTTTCATTTCTCCAAATGCACAATAATTTTTCCAGTGTGTCTGATCTTGTTCAGTTACAGCCTTCACACCTCAGCAGTACTGACTCCTTTCATGGATTACTTCTGCTTCTTTTGGAGTTTGTAAGACTTTTTTCTTAAGCCATTTTTAAATTTGTGATTAATAGTGGTTTACAAGCTTACAGGGTATAGGTCCACACTGCACCCTCCACCCCTCCACCAAAGTTTCCTGCCCACCCCTTCCAATCTGTATTCCTTGATTTCTTTCTCTTGCCTGATTGCTATGGTAGGAACTTGCAGTACTGTGTTGAAAAGTGATGGTGATAATGGACAGTCCTGTCTAGTCTCCAGTCTGAGGGGGAATGTTTTCAGCTTCTGTCCTTCATTTTCTTTTACTTTTTTATCTTATTTAATTGTGATGTAATAAGGATTAACAAGATTGTAAAATAACAGAGGGAGAATTCTTTTTTTATTTAAGAAAGGAGACATTAACAAAACCATAGGATAAGAGGGGTACAGTTCCCCACAATTCCTACCACCCGATCTCCATATCCCATCCCCTCCCCTGATAGCTTTCCCATTCTCCATCCCTCTGGGAGTATGGACCCAGGGTCATTGTGGGTTGCAGAAGGTGGAAGGTCTGGCTTCTGTAATTGCTTCCCCGCTGAACATGGGCGTTGACTGGTCGATCCATACTCCCAGTCTGCAGAAGAAAATTCTATACAATTCCCAACACCAAAGTTCATGTCCTACCCACCCACTCCCTGCCGAATATTGAAGCTTCCCTCATCTATATATGAAACATTCACAAAACCATAGGATAAGAGGGGTACAACTCCACACAGTTCCCACCACCAGAACTCCATATCCCATCCCCTCCCTTGATACCTTTCCTATTCTTTCACCCTCTGGGAGTATGGACCCAAAGTCATTGTGGGATGCAGAAGGTGGAAGGTCTGGCTTCTGTCATTGCTTCCCCACTGAACATGGGCATTGACAGGTTGATCCATACTCCCTGCCTGTCTCTCTCCCTAGTGGGGCAGATTCTGGGGAATCGGAGTTCCAGGACACATTGGTGGGGTTGTCTGCCCAGGGAAGTCTGGTAAGCATCCTGCTAGCATCTGGAACCTGGTAGCTGAAAAGAGAGTTAAGATACAAAGCCAAACAAATTGTTGAACAATCATGAAACCAAGGGCTGGAGTAGTGCAGATGAAGAGTTGAGAGGGTCTCCATTTTGTAGATAACTCGTAGGCATATTTTAGTTTTATTCCAAAGGGCCTGTGGCTATACTAGTTTTCTTTTCCTCTGAACCTGAAATATGATATGCAGGTGGATCCTCATTATTGTCTGGGGAGATGATGTCATGGCTGGAAAAAGGACCAGAAAGCTGGATCAGGGAAGAGAGTAGCTCCCAAAATGGGAAAGGTGTATAAATATTGTTGACTGTAAACCCCTAGATATAGACCAGGTCCTGTGAGATAGGGCATATATTCACATATATCCATAAATTAGGGAAATATATATATAATACTTGAAATATATAAAATACTTGAAATCAAAAGTACATAATAGCAGTGAGTCAGTATAAAGTTCATAATGAAATAGTGTCTACTTAGACTTAAATACCCTTCTCACCTACTTCCTATTATAGTTCTCTCACTCACTCCAAAGCTAACTTTATGAACACAAGGACTGAAAAAGCTGAATAAGGGCAAGAGACTGGCATACTTTAATGATGATTCTTTAGTCACTATCAGGCCACCCCATCAGCTGGGGCCCTAATCAGGGATTCCTGAGATTCCCAAACAGACATGATGGGCCTAAACCTCAAATAAATCCCTCTCTCCATTGTTACTGGTCATCTCTATCAGGAACAACAAAATAGACCCCTTTGTGGGCCCCCATAGAACTTTGCCTTCAACTTGGATCAAAAACGGTAGAGAATGTTCCATCCTCTGAAGGGAGGATGGACAACATACTCTGTGTTCCACCTGCGGAAGATGGGTTTGATGTTGGGGCAGCTTGGAATGTTCCTACCCATGACTACATAATGTGATCTCAGATGTACAGGGATGCAGAAGTCACATAGGCTCCTAAGATGAATATGGGCCCTACATCACATTAAATTGATGGGGTTTACAGTCAACAATATTTATACCCCTTTCCCATATTAGGGAGCTACTCTCTTCCCTTATTCAGCTTCCCTATTCTTTATCCCTGTGAATATGGATCAAAATTCTTTATGGGATGCTTAAGGTGGAAGTTCTGGCTTCTGTAATGGCTTCTCCACCGGACACAGACATTGGCAGATCGATTCATACACCCAGCCTGTTTCTATATTTCCCTAGTGGGGTAGGACTCTGGAGAGGTTAGACTTCAAGAACCATTAAATATAAAAATGAAAATATGATAGTATTTCACTTTTATTCTGTACAACATATTTCACACCAATGGTCCTTCAAAACACATCTGTAACAAACTTTCAAATGCTTCTGTTTAATAAAACATGAATTAAATCTTTGCTTCATAAAAAAAAAGAATCATTGGAAAGGTCATTTGCCCAGGGAAGCCAGGATGGAACCATAGTAGCATCTGCAACTTGGTGGCTGAAAGCTGGTAAGATATTATGCAGGAAAAACGTTTAATAAACAGAAACCCAAAGTTAAGAATAGAGCAGATAGAATTAGCGGTCTTCCAGTGGAAAGAAGCTAGGAAGTCTATTTTTGAAATGTTTCTAGGGGACTATGACTTTCATAATTTTTGCCTGAGCCTGATAGCTACCATGCAGGTGGACTAAAAATATTATCGAGGAAGGTGGTGACAGAGTTGAGAATAGTGCTAGAAAGCTGGATTAGGTCAGAGAATAATTCACAAATATGGGGAGAGTATATAAATACCGTTAACTGTTTACCCTATCAATCTGGCCTGGGGTCTATATATACTGACAAGGACTCAGAGGTTTCACAGACTCCTGAGGTTCTTTAATTTTCACTATCATGGAGATCTTACATTTTGTATTAAGACACTTGAGTAGCACACTCATGCTTAATTATTTATTATCTCATTTTTTTCTGTCCTACCATGGTTCTCACGAATTTGCTATTCTACTGAGTAGTATCATTAACCTTCAAACTCATAATAACTTGTCAAAACAACAAAAATAACAAGAAGAAGAAAAAAACATTCTCACAGGAGTGAAGTGGTATCTCATTTTTGTCTTTATTTGCATTTATCTGACAATCAATGACTTGTAGCATTTTTTCATATGTTTGTCAGCATTTCAAATCTCTTCTTGGGTGAGTATTCTGTTCATATTCTCTCCCCATTTTTGGATGGGGTCATTTGTTTTCTTGTTGCTGAGTTTGGTGAGTTCTTTATATATTTTGGTTATTAGCCTCTTGCCTTATGTATGACATGTAAAGATCTTTTCCCATTCTGTAAGGGTTCTCTTTGTTTGGATGCTGGTTTCTTTTGCTATGTAGAAGCTTTTCAATTTGATATAGTTCCATTGGTTTGTTTTGTTTTAGTCATCTTTGTAACTGGATTTATATCATTGAAAGATGTCTTTAAAATTTAGATTAAAGGGGGTCAGGCTGTAGCATAGTGGGTTAAGCACAGGTGGTGCAAAGCGCAAGAACCAGTGTAAGGATCCCTGTTCCAGCCCCCGGCTCCCCGCTTGCAAGGGAGTCACTTCACAAGCAGTGAAGCAGGTCTGCAGGTGTCTGTCTTTCTCTCCTCCTCTCTATCTTCCCCTCCTCTCTCCATTTCTCTCTGTCTTATCCAATAACAATGACAACAATAATAACTAAAACATTAAAACAAGAAGGGCAAAAAAAGGGAATAAATATTTTTAAAAGTTTAGATGAAAACACTTCTGACAATATTTTCCTCTAAGTATTTGACATTTTCTGGTCTAACATTCAAGTCCTTGATCCATTTGGAATTTACTTTTGTGTTTGGTGAAATGTAATGGTTCAGTTTCATTCTTCTGCATGTTTCAACCCAATTTTTGCAATACCTTTTGTTGAAGAGACTCTCCTTTCCCCCATTTAATAGTCCAGACACTTTTTTCAAAGATTAGATGTCTGTAGGTGTGGGGACTTATTTCTGGACTCTCAATTCTATTCCACTAGTCAGTGTTTCTATTTATGTTCCAGTACCATGCAGTTTTGATTACAATGGCCCTATAATACAGTTTGAGATCTGGAATCTGATGCCTCTAGTTCTGTTCTTTCTTCTCAAGACTGGAGAGGTTGTGGGGACAAAGGAATCCTCTTTCACTGCTGGTAGGAATGAAAATTAGTCCAAACCCTGTGGAAAACAGTCTGGAGAACTTTCAGAAGCCCAGAAATGGACCTACCCCATGACCCTGCAATTCCTTTCCTGGGGATCGGAACCAAACATAGCCATCCCTCCCAAAATTGTGTATACCTATGTTCATAACAGCACAATTTGTAATAGCCAAAACGTGGAAGCAACCCAGGTGTCTAGCAACAGATGAGTGGCTGAGTAGGCTGTGGTATATATACACAATGGAATACTATTCAACTATTAAAAATGGTGAATTCATCTTCATCTCAACTTGAATGGAGCTTGAAAGAATCATGTTAAGTGAGATAAGTGAGAAAGAGAAGGATGAATATTGTCTGTCCTCACTCATAGGCAGAAGTTGAAAAACAAGAACAGGAGGGAAAATATAAAGCAGAACTTGGACTGGAGTTCGTGTATTACACCAAAGTAAAGGACTCTAGGGAGGCTGTGAAGGTTCAGTCCTGGAACAGGATGGCAGAGGAGGACCTAGTGGGGGTTGAATTGCTATGTGGAAAACTGAGAAATGTTATGCATGTATAAACTATTGTATTTTACTGTCAACTGTAAACCATTAATCCCACAACAAAGAAATTTAAAAAAATTGAAATGCACAAAGACAAGGAAGTACATCATGGAATATGTAGGATCCTGCATTGAGTATGAGTTACTTTGAGACTTACACATCAGTCTTTGCTTCTTCCTGAAATTATAGACACAAGGTGGTGTGTTGAATCATATAGATTTTAGCAAGTGCCACAACTACTGAACAGGCATCAATTGCTAAAGTGTTTTCTTGTGAAAGTATGTCAAATCCTGAATTCCACAAGAGTCTTGAGTCTCAAAGCCAATGAGTGCTGAAGTGTGACTGTACCTTAATCTTGAAGACTAATTCTTACTTAATAATGTAAGTATAACAGAAATATGTAAAATAACAAGTGTTGGCAGTGATGTAAAGCAGTTAGAACCCTCAGGAATTACTCATGGGAAACAGTCTATAAAACAATATAGCAGTTCTTCAAAGAGTAAAACATATGTCCTAGGTTACCTACCACTAGATGCAGCAAAAAGTATGTTTATATCTAAGAGAAATGGAAGCTTATGCTCACAAGAAAGCTTCTGTATGAATGTTCATAGGAACATTTTTCAAAATAGTCAACTTGTGGAAACTACCCTACTGTTTTTAGTGTGCAAGTCAATAAACATATGCGATCTGTTCAGATACGTAAATCGGATATTGTTCAGTTGTATAGAGGAATGAAGTACAGATACATGCTAAAACAAGAAGAATCTTGAAAACATTCTGATTAAAAGAAAAAAGAGGGAGTCGGGCTGTAGCGCAGTGGGTTAAGCGCAGGTGGCGCAAAGCACAAGGACCGGCATAAGGATCCCGGTTCGAACCCCGGCTCCCCACCTGCAGGGGAGTCGCTTCACAGGCGGTGAAGCAGGTCTGCAGGTGTCTATCTTTCTCTCCTCCTCTCTGTCTTCCCCTCCTCTCTCCATTTCTCTCTGTCCTATCCAACAACGACAACAACAATAATAAATACAACAATAAAAAAACAACAAGGGCAACAAAAGGGAATAAATAAATAAAATAAACATAAAAAAAGAAAAAGGATAAGATATCTCACATGTCATGTGGTTCCACTTCTATGAAATACAGTTTATTCAAATACATAAAGGAAATAGATAAGTGTTTTCCAAGGAGGTAACTAGTGGCTATAGTTTCTTTGGGGTGGGGAGAGGTAAAATTGTTCTAGAATTAACTGCAGGGATAGATGTATAGTTATGACTATATCAAAAACTATTGAATTGTTTCACTGGCTAGTAGATATGTATATGAAATTTTTTCTCCTTTTTTAAAAATTTATTTTCATGAAAAAGACAGGATTGAAGAGATAGTTCATTTGGTAGGGTACATGTCATGTCATATGCCTTGCACAGGTGTAAACTCTGGCAGTACATGAGAGATATTATGGCACTGAAGGAAGTTATGCTGATCTAGGATCTCTCCACTTCTTAATTTCTCTCTCTCTCTCTTCCCCTCTCTCTCTGTCTAAATGTGAATGAAAAAATGGTCTTGTCTAAAAGTTTTCTTTTTATAGTTAAGTACAAAACAGGGCAGCACATTGTCTCCACTACTATTCAACATAGTCTTGGAAGTTCTAGCCATGGTAATCAGACAAAGGAAGGGATTAAAGGGGTACAGTTTGGAAGAGAGGAAGTCAAACTGTTACTATTTGCAGATGATATGACAGTATACATAGAGCATCACTGGAGTAGATAGCATAATGGGTATACAAAGAGATTCTCATGCTTGGGGCTCTGAAGTTCCAGGTTCAGTCCCCCACACCACCATAAACCAGAGCTGATCAATGTTCTGGTAAACAGAAAAAAAAGAAAGGAATGAAAAAATAATAAAATATCTAGGAATAAACCTAACAAAATAAGTGAAAAACTGTTATACTGAAGAAAACTACAAGTCATTATTCACAGAAGTGGAAAAGATACAAAGAAGTGGAAGGATATTCCATGTTAATAGATTGGGAAAATTAATATCTTCAAAATGACTATTATACCCAGAGCCATATACAAATTTAATGCAATCCCCATCAAGGCACCATCTTTTTTTTTTCTTACCAGAGAATAGAATAAAAGCTACAAAAGTTAAATAGTGTCTACTTAGACATAGATACCCTCCTCACCTACTTCCTGTTACACTTCCCTCACTCACTCCAAAGATAACCTTATCAAAGCAAGGACTGCAAAAGTTGAATAAGGGCAAGAGACCGGCATACTTTAACAATGACTCTTTAGTCACTATCAGGCTACCCCATCAGATGGGTCCCTATTTGGGGATTCCTGATACTCCCAAACAGACATGATGGGCCTAGACCTCAAATAAATCCCTCTCTCCATTGTTACAGGCCATCTCTATCAGAAAAAACACAGTAGACCCCTCTGTGGGCCCTTATAGGACCTTGCATTCAACTTGGATCAACAATGGTAGAAAATGCTCCATCCTCCCTACGGAGGATGGACAACATACTCTATGCTACACCTGCGGAAGATGGGTCCTGAAATAGGGGCAGCTTGGAATGTTCCTACTCATGACCACAGAATATGAGCTCATATCTACAGAGTGCAGAGGTCACATAGGCTCCTAAGCTGAATATGGGCTCCAGACCACATAAAATCGATGGGATTTATAGTCAACAAAAGTTATACCCTTTTCCCATATTAGGGAGCTACTCTCTTCCCTGATGCAGCTTTCTGGTCCTTTTATCAGCCATGACATCATCTCCCCAGACAATAACTTGGATCCACTGGCATATCAGATTTCAGGCTCAGGAGAAAAAAGAAAAAGGAAAAAAAAACCTAATATAGCTATAGACTCTTTGGAATATAACTTAAATATGCCTACTAGCTATCTACAAAATGGAGTACCCCCCAACTCTTCATCTGCACTATTACAGCCTTTAGGTTCATGATTGTTCAACAATTTGTTTGGCTTTGTATGTTAACTCCCTTTTCAATCACCAGGTTCTAGATGCTAGCAGGATGCCAACCACACTTTCCTGCACAGACAACCCCACCAATGTGTCCTGAAGTTCCACTTTCCCAGAACCCTTCCCCACTAGGGAAAGAAAGAGACAGGCTGGGAGTATGGATTGACCTGTCAATGCCCATGTTCAGTGGGAAGCAATTACAGAGGCCAGACCTTTGACTTTCTGCATCCCACAATGACCCTGGGTCCATAATCCCAGAGGATTAAATAATAGGAAAGCTATCAAGAGAGGTGACGGAATATGGAGCTCTAAGTGGGAATTGTGTGGATTTGTACCCTCTTATCCTATGGCTTTGTCAGTGCTTCCTTTTTATAAATAAAAAAATAAAAAAAGAATAGAGAAGCTTTCAATGAAGGGGGTGGTATATGGCACTCTGCTGGTTGGAATTGTATGGAATTGTACCCCTCTTATCCCACAATCTTGTTGGTCATTGTTAAATCAATAATAAAAAATTGAATAAATAAATAAATTCTTAAAAGAATAAAAAAGCTACAGAAGTTTATCTGGAACTAGAAAACACCTAGAATTGTCCAAACAATCTTGAGAAAGAACAGAACTGGAGGCATCACACTCCCAAATCTCAAACTATATTATAGGCTACCATAATCAAACTAACTGGTACTAGAAGAAAAATAGACATGTTGACCAATAGAATAGGATTGAAAGTCCCAAAACAAGCCCCCATTCCTATGAGCACCTAATATTTTTAAAAATATTTTATTTTTTTACTAATGAAAAAGATAGAAGAAGAGAGAGAAAGAACCAGACATCATTCTAGTACATGTGCAGGAGGAGATTGAACCCAGGACCTCATATTTGAGTGTCAACTCTGAGTGGATGAAGGACTTAAGATGTTAGACAAGAAACTATCAAATACTTAGAGGAAAATATTGGCAGTACTCTTTTCCATCTAAATTTTATAGGCATCTTCAGTGATAAAAATCCAATTGTTAGGAAGACTAAGACAAAAATAAACCAATGGAATACATAAAATTGAAAACCTTCAGAGGCTGGGCAGTAGTGCAGCAGGTTAAGTGCACATGGCACAAAGAGCAAGGACTGGCATAAAGATCCCGGTTCAAGACCCCAGCTCCCTACCTGCAGGGGGGTTGCTTCACAAGTGGTGAAGCAGGTCTGCAAGTGTCTATCTTTCTCTTCCCCTCTCTGTCTTCCCCCTTATCTCTTGATTTCTCTCTGTCCTATCCAACAATAACAACAGCTATAACAACCACAACAAGTGCAACAACAAGGGAAACAAAATGGGAAAAATGGCCTCCTGGAGCAATGGATTCATAGTGCAGGCACCAAGCCCCAGCAATAACCTTGGAGGAAAAAAATTGAAAGCTTCTGCAAAGCAAAAGAAACCACTACCCAAACAAAAAGACCCCCTTAGAGAATGGGAGAAGATCTTTACATGCCAAACATCAGAAAAGAGGCTAATAAACAAAATATATAAAGAGCTCTCCAAACTCAACAAGAAAACAAATGACCTATCCAAAAGTGGGGAGAGGTTATGAACAGAGTATTCACCCAAGAAGAGATTTGAAAGGCTGACAGACATATGAAAAAATGCTCCAAATCACTGATTGTCAGAGAAATGCAAATAAAGACCACAATGAGATGCCACTTCACTCCTGTGAGAAAGTCATACATCAGAAAAGGTAGCAGCAACAAATGCTGTAGAGGTTGTGGTGTCAAAGGAACCCTTTTACATGCTGGTGGGAATGTAAATTGGTCCAACCCTTGTGGAGAGCAGTCTGGAGAACTCTCAGAAGGCTAGAAGTGGACCTATCCTATGACCCCACAATTCCTCTCCTGGAGATATATCCTAAGGAACCAAACATACCCATCCAGAAAGATTTGTGTATACTTCATAGCAGCACTATTTGTATAATAGCCAAAACCTGAAAGCAACCCAAGTGTCCAACAACAGATGAGTGGCCGAGCAAGTTGTGGTTTATATATACACAATGGAATACTACTCAGCTTTTAAAATGGTCATTTCACAGTTTTCAGCCCATCTTGGGTGGAGCTTGAAGGAATCATGTTATGTGAAATAAGTCAGAAACAGAAGGATGAGTATTGGATAATCTCACTGACAGGCAGAAGATGAAAAACAAGATCAGAAGAGAAAACAATAAGCAGAACTTGAACAGAAGTTGGTGTGTTGCACCAAAGTAAAAGACTTTGGGGTGGATGACTGGGAGGGTTCAGGTACTGGAACATGATGGCAGAAGACCTAATGGGGGTTGTATTGTTATGTGGAGAACTGGGAAATGTTATGCATGTACAAACTATTGTATTTATTGTTGACTGTAAAACATTAATCCCCCAGTAAAGAAATTAAAACAAAACAAAACAAAAAACACAGCCAAAACAAAGGGACTCCTTAGAGATTGGGAGAAGATCTTAACATGGAAGACTATCTGATGCCATACAACAGACAAAGGATTAATAAACAAAATGTATGAAGATCTCACCAAACTCAGCAGCAACAACAACAAAAACCAAATTACCCCATCCAAAAATTGGATGAGGATATGAACAGAATATTCATCAAAGAAGAGATCCAGAAGACCACCAAACATTTTTTTAAAAATCTCCAAGTCATTGATTGTCAGAGACATGCAAAGACAACAAATAGATACCATTTTACGCCTGTACTAATGTTGTACATTAGAAATGATGATAACAACAAATGCTGAAGAGGTTTTGGGGACAAAGAAATCCTTTTGCACTGCTGGTGGGAATGTAAATTGGTCCAACCCCTGTGGAGAACAGTCTGGAGAACTCTCAGAAGGCTAAATAGAAGTGGACATACCCTATGACCCTATAATTCCTCTCCTGGGGATATATCCTAAGGAACCAAACATACCCATCCAAAAAGATTTGTGTATGCCTTTGTTCATAGCAGCAGAATTTGTAATAGCCAAAACCTGGAAGCAACCCAAGTGTCCAACAACAGATGAGTGTCTGAGTAAATTGTGGTATGTACACACTATGGAATAATACTTAGCTATTAAGAATGCTGAAGTTACTTTCTTTATCTCATCTTAGAGGAAGTTTAAAAGAATCATATTAAGTGAGTTAAGCCAGAAAGAGGAGAATGAACATGGGATGATCCCAATCACTGACATAAATTGAAAAAGAAGAACAGAAAGGGAAACACAAAGCAGAACTTGAACTAGATTTGAAGTATTGCACCAAAGTAAAACACTCCAGGGGAAGGATAGATTTTCAGGTCCACCAAAGGGGATGGAGGTGGGGACACAGACCTTTGGCAGTGGGATCGGTGTTAAAATATACTCCTATTAACTGATGATCTTATAATTCACTATTAATTCAATATGTCAAGGGGAAAATAGATTGAATGCCTCAAGTTTTTTAACTGCTTAGATTTCAGCTCTGAGAATATATTCCTTTAGGCTAAGATCTTAATGTTTCAATTTTGTAAACTGATTGAATTCTGACACTGTGCTTAAATTTTTAAAACATTTCCAAAACTACTATGTTATGTACAACCTTAGACCACATAGATCAGAAACATTTTCCCTTATACATATGTATGATATTGTTATTAGTAGACATCATTAAATGACATAAATCATGGTGAGGATGAGTATAGTACGGTAAATCTTAATCATAGGATTTTCAAAGAAAAACAAGTTTCCAACTAACTTCAAACTCTAATACTTCAAGGAACCTTCTCCATTCTCTTTAAAATCCATATTTCTCCAAGTCCTGGAACCTACTGGACTTTTCTTATATTTCTTAATCCCTCTCCTTTTGAACCCTTACCCTGTTATACTGCCTCTGCTGACTTCAACTAAATCAATTCAACCAGTGCCACTATGCCACAATATGCTGCCACTGCCTTTTCGCTTTAGATTGTATCCAGAGATGCCAAGGCTGAAATGTCAGCCTTCCAACTGCAATAATCTTGTGAGACCTTTCCTAACACATGGGACTACCTAGTTCTATTTCAGATGGTGCACTCTCTAACAAAGTTACAGACTCTAGATATAGGCTAGATCCTAGGGGACTGGGCACATGTATACACATATCCATAAGTTAAGGGCAGTTATATACCTTAAAGTAAAAGTACTTAATAATTCACTGTGATTATACTTAGACCTAATAAGCTTGGAAAGTAAGTAGAAAGGCCTAAAGAATGCACTATAGGAACCAGATAGTAGCTCATCAGTTTAAGTGCATATAGTGCGAAATGCAAGAACTGGCACAAGCATCCCGGTTCAAGCCTCTGGTTCACCACATGCAGGGGGGTCTTTTCGTAATGTTGAAGCAGTTCTTCAGGTGTCTGTCTTTCTCTCCATGTCAGGCTGGCTTTGCATGCAGGAGAGAGAGACGACCAGGGACTCATGGCTGAGCTGGGAAGCAGTATCTCTTTATTGACGAGCGGGGATGTAGTTCACCAATCTAATCTCTTCTAATCACAACACATTCTCTCCTGCCTCTCTACTGAGGCAGAAGAGTTAGGAACAAGGAATTACATATGATAGGGGGTGGGGAGAAGGGAAAAAGCGCCAACCAGTGAGGATTAAACCAATGTCCCGGAGGCAGGGGAGTGCTTAGTTAACAGTGGTTATGTAAACAGAATACATTGTAAATAATACAAGTGAACCTAATGTGATGATCAAAACAGAAGGTCTTATAAGCTGGATTTAGAAGCATACCAACAATTCCCCCTTTCTTTTTAACTAATGGCCATAGTATCAGGAGTGTTGGGTGAACAGAAATCTATATTGTACAGGCATTTTCAAAAGAACTGGCACAAGACATGGAGGAACAAGTAAGAGAGCAGCAAGAACCAGTGTGATGCCAAGGGGAGGCCTGAGGGGGGCGTTTCTTTCCTCAAAGGGCAAGGCCTATCAGGCTAAAGGACGTTTCCTACCTCTGTGGGCATCTCTTGCCTCTGGGGGCGTTTCATGCCTCAGCAGGTGTTTCCTGCTTCTGTGGGCATCTCTTGCCTCTGGGGGTGTTTCATGCCTCAAAGGGCGTTTCCTACCTCTGTGGGCAGCACCTGGTAAGGAGGGGGGGTGGCCTATAGATTCCCCAAGGCCGCTGGCTGCAAGGTCCATGAACTACTGCGGGTCAGTCTATGAAAAACCAGCAGCATGAAGGGAAGGAAGCTGCTGTAAAATTGTGTAAAGTGTTGAAAGGGTATACCAACAAGTCCAATAGAAGTCTCAGTCCAAAGTAGATGGCTAGTGGAAGAAATGCCAGGGGATGAAATGTTGCACGTCTGCCTCTATGGGGAAGATCAGCCACTGGAATTCCACTTTTCTGTAGAGAGTGAGCTTTGGAGTCTGTGAATCTGTTTCTTCAGGTCGTGCCAGGTCACATCATTGGTTTCGGGGGGTGCGTTGTCCGGTGGTGGCCTCTTACCCAACTTCACCTCCAGGAAGTGCAGGGGTGCAATCACTGCACGTATGTCTGCATATTTCAGTTCCTCTGCCATCAGAGCCAAGCTGGGGATCCTGGCCAGGAGGCCTAAAATACTCCCAGCTGTGACCATGGACTGTGAGCTCTGACTGACAGGAACTCAGATATTACACAGGCTCTTGTGCTAAATATGAATATATATGGGCCCAGGGTCAGATTGACGGGGTAAACAGTTCATTGTTTTTATATACTTTCTTCAAGTTTGGGAGTTACTCTTTGCTCTAATCCAGATTTCTAGCCCTATTCTCAACTCTGACATTTAGTCTACCTGCATGTTAGCTATCAAACTCAGGCAAAGATTACTAAAGTCATGGGCCCCTAGAAGCATACCTAAATTAGACTTACTAGCTTCTTTTCACCCTAAAATTCTTATTCTCATTTGCTCTATTCCTACTTTTTGATTCCTGCTTATTAAACATTTTTTCCTACTTTATATCTTACCACTTTTCAGCCACCAAGTTGCAGATACTACTATGATTTAATCCTGACTTCCCTGGACAGATGACCTCACCAGTGTGTCCTAGATCCTCACCTCTCCAGAGCCTTACCCCACTAGAGAAAGATAGAAACAGGCTTGGGGTATGGATTGATCTGATAATGTCCTTATTCAGTGGATAAGGAATACAGAAGCCAGAGCTTTCATATTTTATACCCCATTGCCCTCACTATAAAGCAATGTTGGTAGGGAATGTCTCAGTCTCCAAAGAGAGGCTGCAGTAGCCTTCCCTGCCACTAGAGAAAGGCTGGTCCTGAAATGAGTGCATCCTGCAATGTTTCAAGCTGTGGCCATGATCTGTGGGCTCAGACCAACAACGAGTCAGAGGTTACACAGGCTCTGATACTATATATATGCCCTAGGTTTGGTGGATGGAGGTAAATAGATAATTCTATCTATAGAGTTTTTTCAAGAATGGGATCTACTCTCTGCCCTAATCTAACTTTCTGGCCTTTTTTTTTTTCTATTCCGACACCATTTTCTCAGAAAAAAAAATTATTTATTTATTTATAAAAAGGGAAACATTGACAAAACTATAGGATAACTGGGGTACAACTCCACCCAATTCCTACTACTAGAACTCTGTATCCCCTCCCCTGATAGCTTTCCTATTATTTATTTTTAATTTATTTTTTATTTAAGAAAGGATAAATTAACAAAACCATAGGGTAGGAGGGGTACAACTGCACACAATTCCCACCACCCAATCTCCATATCCCATCCCCTCCCCTGATAGATTTCCCATTCTCTATCCTTCTGGGAGCATGGACCCAGGGTTGTTGTGGGTTGCAGAGGGTGGAAGCTCTGGCTTCTGTAATTGCTTCTGCGCTGAACATGGACGTTGACTTTCCTATTCTTTAACCCTCTGGGAGTATGGACCCAAGATCATTGTGGGATGCAGAAGGTGGAAGGTCTGGCTTCTGTAATTGCTTCCCCACTGAAGATGGGAGTTGACAGGTCAATCCATACTCCCAGTCTATCTCTCTCTTTCCCTCGTAGGGTGGGGCTCTGGGGAAGCAGAGCTCCAGGACACATTGGTGGGGTTGTCTGTCCAGGGAGGTCTGGTCAGCTAGCATCTGGAACCTGGTAGCTGAAAAAAAGAGTTAACATAGCAGACCAAACAAAGTGTTGATTGATCATGAACTTAAAGGCTGGAATAGTGCAGATGAAGAGTTGGGGGGGTGTCCTCCATTTTGTAGATAGCCAGTAGGCATATTTTAGTTATATTCCAAAAGGCCTGTGGCTATACTAGTTTTTCTGTTTTTGTTTTTTTCCCTGAGCCTAAAATCTGATATACAGATGGATCCAAATTATTGTCTGGGAGACAATGTCATGTCTGGAAAAGGACCAGAAAAATGGTTCAGAGAAGAGAGTAGCTCCCTAATATGAGAAAGGGGTATAAATATTGTTGACTGTAAACCCCATCGATTTGATGTGGTCTGGGGCCCATATTCAGCTTAGCAGCCTATGTGACCACTTGATCCCTGCAGATATGAGCTCACATTCTGTGGTCATGAGTAGGAACAGACAGTATTTTTATCCAACTTCATGCTAGTTATCAAACTCAAGCAAAAACCATAGTCGTGGGCCCCTAGAAGCATGCCTAAAATCGACTGCCTATCTTTCTTCCACCTTAATATCCCTAATCTCATCTGCTTTGTTCCTACTTTTAGTTCCTCTTCATTAAACATTTTGTCTCACTTTATGTCCTGCCACCTTCCAGACACCAAGTTTCAGATGCTGCCATGATTCCATCCTGACTTCTCTGGACAGATGACCACACCAATGTGTCCTGAAACCTCACCTCTCCAAAGCTCTACCCCACTAGGGCAAGATAGAAAAGGCCTGGGGGTATGGATCAATCTGTCAATGCCCATGTCAGTGGAGAAGCAATTACAGAACTCAGAACTCCTACCTTCTCCATCCTAAAAACTATTTTGATCCATACTTCCAGTGGGGGAGAAGTGATAAGAGGAAGAGGATAAGAGGGCTCTGAACTCCATATCCATTAGGACCAGGAGAGAAAGGAGGGGGAATAAAGGAATATTTTGGATGTAGTAATAGGATCATGAATGGCTTGGAGGGGAGAGCAGTCTGGACCTGGAAGAAGCATTATGAACAAACCTAAATAGGTAGTCGTAGAGATGATAATTAACTCCTATCTTCAACCTTGGGAGAACTGCCGTGGTTTGCAATGGAGGGATCTGGGATTCAGAACTCTGGTGATAGGAATAGTGTGGAATTATAATCCTGTTGACATGTAATTTTGTAAATCTATATTAAATCACTAATAAAAAATTTTTAAAAGAATTTTGGTCCATACCCCCACAGAGGGAGAAATGTTGAGGAAGATGACCAGAGGGCTCTAAACTCCAATTCAGTTAGGACCCAGAGAGAGAAAAGGGAAAAGGGAAGGACATTTGGAAATAGTAATAGATGTAAGTGTGACTTAGAAAGGAAAATAAATCAGGCCACAAAGGCATTCTCACATTGACAGAATTTCCTTTTACACTCTTTAAATTCTTCTTATGGCATCCCCTCTACCTAAAGATGAAAAAAAAATTATTTTTTGCCTCCAGAGTTATCACTGGGGCTCTGTGCCTGCACTACATATACACTGCTTCTGTGTCCATATTTTTGGATAGGACAGAGAGAAATTGAGAGGGAAGGGGGAGGTACAGAGGAAGAGAGACACCTACAGACCTGCTTCACTGCTTGTGAATGGACCCCCTGCAGGTGGGGAGCTGGGGACTTGAACCGGGATCTTTGCCCAGGTCCTTGCACTTTCTATTATGTGCACTTAACCCAGTGTGCTACCGTCCAACCCCCAAGGTGAAAATATTTATTTCCTTTGTTGCTCTTGTTGTTTTATTGTTGTAGTTATTATTGTTGTTGTCATTGTTTGACAGGACAGAGAGAAATGGAGAGAGGCGGAGAAAACAGAGAGGGGGAGAGAAAGACACCTGCTGACCTGCTTCACTTCTTGTGAAGTGACTCCCCTGCAGATGGGAAGCCGAGGGTTTGAACTGGGATAATTAATGCTGGCCCTTGAGCTTTGCACCACCTGTGCTTAATCCACTGTGCTACTGCCCGACTCCTGAAAATAATTTTTAACTGCATTCTCTTGAAGTGATCATTGCATTCCTATTGGGCACTGCAGCCATGTACAGATTAGACAACAATCCATTCATTCTGTATGAATAACTTTGGGAAACCATCTACAGTCAGAATCTTCAATCACATAGACAGAGTGGTGTGCTCCCTCACAACTAGAAGTCAGCATAGATCTTACCATTTACTGCACCTTTTGGGCAGGACTGCAGGAAATAGATAGCACTGGATGACCATTTGTGCAATACCGTGGTACATCAGGGTGCTATCCATGATCTGCTAGTATGAACTGCTCTCACACATGAAGCCCCAAAGGTCAGACTAGGTAGACCTTTATTAATGGCGAAACTACAAAAGTTGGTTTTTACCCCAAGCTACTCAGACCACAATTTGTGCTCCCTTGTAAGGGGACTTCTTTGAACAGAAGAAGGGCAAGTACTGGATGGTTTTACTTACTGTGCAACTGAAAAGACAAACAGAGAGAGCAGGCAGGGCAAGGCAGATCTAGTCACTAAACAGGTAAGGAGAGTAGACAAGGAGGTAATGGAATGGCATATTGATGTTGAGTGAGATGAGCTAACACATATTTGGAGGAGGGTTGAAAGCATATCCTGAGATAACAACAGATGTAAAACATTTTCTCAAAGGTGTGTGGCCATGGTGACATAGACACCAGGAAATGCTCTCACTTAGTACAATCATAAAACTAACAAATTTCCACAGAGAAACTTGCCAGAATACTGTTGTGATTGCTAGAAAGATTTGGGTTCTGTGACAGACAGTGGGTGGTTGTATCAACATGGATGGGAGGTGGAGTAGGGGAGAGATCAGACATTTCAGAGATGAAGGTGCTGAGTTTTCTGGCCACCATTATGTCAACTGTATGGCAGCAGCATTGCCCACACTGTGCCAAAGCAGCAGGGCAGAAGAGAAGCAACCTCTTTCCATAAGCCCTGGCTACAGTGAACTTACTGAAGGCATGAAAAACTCAACTGCTCATCTTTGTAACAGAAAAGAACCTCATTTGACAACTGGAAGTTGGGCCTAGTAGGATCGGTCAGACCATGTTTTCATTCCATAGGGGACAGCAGTTTGGGTGAGGACAGCAGTGGGAAGAAATGCAATTAGGGAAGCTGATAAACTTGATTTTATGAGTATGGAGAGGTAAACTGTGTTACCCTTATTCTGCTGGGTTCCAGAGACTGGGTGCATCTTGAAATTCTCTCACCTGCCTCTATCACTGAAGTCCCCTTCACCAATTCCAAGCACCATGACAACATTTGAAACCTAAATAACCCTGCATGCCCCTCTTTTCCACTCCCTTTCAACAAGAGCAGCAATAGAAAGCACTTAACAGACTTATTAACAGTAACTATAGAGGCCAGGGAGAGTGAAATAACATTTTCAAAGTACTTAAATATAATAGCCGCAAATAGTCCTGTAAAATCATCATTCAAATATGATGCTGAAATAAAAGCCTTCTCACATATAAGAAGGTTAATGGAGCTTACAACTATGAAGCCTGTTTTAGAAGAAATGTTGAAAGAAGTTCAACAAGGAAAAGGGAAATTTTAAAAAAGTATATGTATATACATATATATCCTCACCCACACCAGTGGACATCTAATTTTTATTAGGGGGCCTAAACTATTAAATAGAGAAAGGGTGGCAGGCGGTGTCGCACCTGGTTAAGTGCACACAGTATAATGCACAAGGACCCAGGTTCGAGCCTCTGGTCCCCACATGCAAGGAGAAAGCTTCATGAGTAGTGAAGCAAGGCTGCAGGTGTCTCTCTGTCTTTCCCCCTGTCTATCTCCCCGTCCCCTTTTCAATTTCTCTCTGTCTCTGTCCAATAATAATAATAATAATAATAATAATAGAGAAAGGAGGGTCTCTTCAATAAATGGTGCTGAGAAAATTGGGTTGAAATGTGCACAAGAGTGAAGTTGAACCACTGTATCTCACCAGAAGCAAAAGAAAACTCCAAACGTATCAAGGACCTGGATGTTAGACCAGAAACTATTAAATACTTAGAGGAAAATATTGGTGGAACTCTTTCCCCTCTAAATCTCAAGGACGTCTTTGATAATACAGACCCAAATGCAAGGAAGACTAAAACAAAAATAAACCAATGGGGGAGTCGGGCGGTAGTGCAGCAGGTTAAACGCACGTGGTGCAAAGCACAAGGACCAGTGTAAGGATTCTGGTTCAAGCCCCAGGCTCTCCACCTGCAGGCAAATCACTTCACCAGTGGTGAAGCAGGTCTGCAGGTGTCTTTCTCTCTCACTCTGTCTTCCCCTCCTCTCTCCATTTCTCTCTCTCCTGTCTAACAATTATTACATCAATAACAACAACAATAATAACTACAACAATAAAACAAGGGCAAAAAGGGAAAATAAATATTTTTTAAAAATTTAAAAAAATAAACCAATGGTAGGTACTACGTCAAATTGACAATCATCTGCATAGCCAAAGAAACCACGACCCAAACAAAGAGATTCCTCCCAGAATGGAAGATCTTTACATGCCATACATCAGACAAGAGACTAATAAGCAAAATATATGATGAGATCACCAAACTTAGCAACAAAAAAGTAAATAACCCAATTCAAAAATGGAGAGACAATATGAACAGAATATTCACTACAGAAGAGATCCAAAAGAACAACAGACAAATAAAAAATTGCTCCAACAGGCTAGAGTATGGATCGACCTGTCAATACCCATGTTCAGTGAGGAAGCAATTACAGAAGCCAGACCTTCCACCTGCACCCCATAATGACCCTGGGTTCATACTACCAGAGGTACAAAGAGTAGGGAAGCTACCAGGGGAGGAGAGGGGATACGGAGTTCTGGTGGTGGGAATTGTGTGGAGTTGTACCCTCTTATCCTATGTTTTTGTCAGTGTTTTCTTTTTTATATTTATTTATTTTCCCTTTCTTTGCCCTTGTTGTCTTTTCTTATTGTTGTAGTTATTATTGTTGTAATTGATGTCTTCGTTGTTAGATAGGACAGAGAGAAATGGAGAGAGGAAGGGAAAACAGAGAGGGGGAGAGAAAGAGGGACACCTGCAGACCTGCATCACCGCCTGTGAAGCAACTCCCCTGCAGGTGGGCAGCTGGGGGCTCGAACCAGTATCTTTAAGCCTGTCTTTGTGCTTTGTGCCATGTGTGCTTAACCTGCCGTGCTACTGCCCAACTCCCCAGTGTTTCCTTTTCATAAATAAAAATTTTAAAATAGTGCTCCAAGTCACTGACTGTCATAGAAATACAAATAAAGACAACAATGAGATACCACCTCACCCCAGTGAGAATGTCATACATCAGAAATGACAACAACAAATGCTGGAGAGGTTGTGAGGGCAAAGCAACCCTCCTGTACTACTGGTGGGAATGTAAATTGGTCAAACACTGTGGAGAGCAGTCTGGAGAACCCTCACAAGGCTAGAAATGGACCTTCCATATGACCCAGTAATTCCTATCCTAGGGATATATCTGAAGGACTCGAGCACACTCATCTAAAAAGATATGTGTATACCTATGTTCATATAAGCACAATGTGTAATAGCCAACACCTGGAAATAACCCAGGTGTCCAACAACAGATGAGTGGCTGAGAAAGTTGTGATTGATATATAATTTTAATAATGAATCCACCTTATTCAATCCACCTTATTTGATACATCTTGGTTAGAGCCAGAAAGAAGTATGTTAAGTGAGTTAATCCAGAAAGAGAGAGATGAGTATGGGATCATCTCATTCTTAAACAAAAATTGAGAAAGAAGTACCAAAAGGGAAACACAAAGCAGAATTTGACTGAGTTTGGAGTATTGTACCAAAATGAAAAAAAACTCTGGGGATGGGGGTGGGGAAGGGTAGATTTTTATCTCTACTGTAGGGGCTGGGAGTAGAGACACAGGTCTTTGGAGGGATAAATAGTGTTAATAGATACTCCTATTAGCCTATAGTCTACTCTCTATTTAATCAATTTGAGAGGGGGGAATTAGATTGAATATCTCAAACTTTTTAATGCATAGACTTCAGCTCTGAGTATATATTCCTTCAATCTAAGCACTTAAGGTTTCAAATTGGTCATCATGGAATAGGAGTTCAGACTGACAAAGATGCAGACAGGATCCTGTACTAAATACAAATAGACATGGGCCTAGGTCAGATCAATTGGGTTTACAGTTAACAGTATTTATATACTTTCCTCATATTTCAGAGCTTCTCTCTGCTCTTATACAACTTTCTAGTCCTCTCCTCAACTCTGACACCATCATCCTAGACAATACTTTCAGCCCGCCTGCATGTTAGCTATCGGGCTCAGGCAAAAATTAGAAAAGTCATGGGCCCCTTGGAATATACCTAAAATAGACTTCCTAGCTTCTTCCAACATGAAGACCCCAAATTTCAACTGCAATACTTTTACCTTTAGGTTTGTTACAATTAAGCAACGTATTCTGCTTTATATCTTAATGCTTTTCAGGCCCCAATTGCAGATGCTACCATGACGCCAATCTGACTTCCCTGGGCAGAAAAGTCTCACTGTTGTGTCTTGGAACTCCACCTCCTCAGAGCCCTACCTCACTAAGGAAAGACAGAAACAGCCTGGAGCTATGGAACAACCAGCCAACGCCCATGTGCAGCAGAGAAGCAATTACAAAAGCCAGACCTTCCACCTTCTGCTCCCCATAAAGATCTTTGGTCCATAATCCCAGAGGGATAAAGAATAGGGAAACTTCCAATGGAGGGGAGGGGATATGGAACTCCTGTGGTATTATGGTACAGTTGTGTGGAATTGTACCCCTCTTATACCACAATCTTGACAATATCATTAAATCACTAATAAAATAAAATAATAAAAAATAAACAACAGAAGAAAAAAACATGTGCCCTAGTAAGGTGATATAAGTAAAACAGCCCCAGTTTCTGTTTATGCTACAAAGAAATATTAGTTAAAACAGCTTGGTGCTGGAATATGTTCCAAAGAACATAAAAACACTAATTTCTGGATTGTTGGAAATGTCATGACTTTTTTTTTCATTTTTTTAATTAGTGGGATTAGTGGTTTACATAGAATACAGTTGTTGATACATGTGTAGAATTCCTCAGTTGTCTGCAAAACTGTCTCACCCCCAACCTAATTTCTCCTCCACCATCATGCACCAAGACCTGAAACTATCCCTCACCCACTTTACTTTGGTGCAATACTCCAAACCCAGTCCAAGTTCTGCTTTGTGTTTACCCTTTCTGTTGTTTCTTTACTTGTGTCCATAAGTGAGATCATTTCATATTCATCCTTCTCTTTCTGGCTTATGTCACTTAACATGATTCCTTCAAGCTCCATACAAGATGAGGTGAAAAAGGTTAATTCATCATTGTTAATAGCTGAATGGTGTTCCATTGTGTATATGTACCACAACATACTTAGCCACTCATCTGCTGTTGGACACCTAGGTTGCTTCCAGGTTTTGGCTATTATAAATTGTGCTGTTATGAACACAGATATACACATATATTTTTGGGTGGATGTGTTTGGTATTGCAGGGTCATAGGGAAGGTCCACTTCTAGCCTTCTGGGAGTTCTCCATACTGCTCTCCACAGGGGTTGGGCCTATTTATATTCCCACCAGCAATGCAGGTAGGGACCTTTACCCTTCCAGCCTCTCTGGCATTTGTTGGTACTGTCCTTCTAATGTATGTCGTTCTCATATTCTTGTCCTAATTTGCATTTCTCTGACAACTAGTGACTTGGAGCATGTTTTCATATGTAAAAATACTTTTCTGACTTTTCCAACAACCCAATAAAAGGAACATATGCACACTTTTGTTCATAGCTCCATTATTCACAATAGCCAAAGTGGAAACAACCAAAATGCCCATCAATAGGGGATTGGATAAGGAAGTTATGGAATATATAGTCCATGAAATACTACTCTGCATTCAAAAAAAATTGTATCATATCTTTTGGAACAAAACGGATGATGGAAGTGGAAATGATTGTGCTTAGCAAAATAAATAATTGAAAGACAACTATCATATGATTTTACTCATATGTAGAATCTAGATAACTGATACACATGAACTTGATGAAAAAAAAAATCCAAGAAGCAAACAGTTTCTAACACTTATGAGAACTCTGGTGGTTATCTTTGGGAGGTGAGAGTGTAGGGACATAGAACTTTGCTGGTGAGCGTGGTGTGTAACTATACCCTGTAGTCTTACAATCTTATAACCCACAATTAATCAAAAATGAAAAAATAGCCCAAACATAGAAGCAACTTAGACATCTAGCCACAAATGAATGATTAATTGAGGATCTTAATACACCATGTAAGATAAGAAGCATATCATCCAGGCAAAAAAAAAAAAAAATCAAGGAAGAAATAGAAACCTTAAATGAAGTTGTAGATGAGATAGACATAACAGATATATACATAATGTCCCATTCCAAAAGTAACAAGAATGCTTTTTTTTTTTTCTTCTTCACTGTAACTTCACTACTCTGAGTCAAATTTTTTCACACAGAAATAAAGAAATTGAGAGAAGTAAAGACAGTATAGCACCAAATGTTACACCACTGTGGTAGAGACCAAGCTCAAATCCAGGTCATGCACAACTTTCTGGTGAACTATCTTTCTGTCCCACAAATATACATTCTTCTCAAGTACACATGGGACATTCTCAAGGATTAACTATACAATGAGACAAGAAGAAAAAACCACCTTTAATAAATATGTGAAGATAGAAACCATAAAAATAATCTTTCCTGATCACAGTAATAATAGCCTGGAAATGAACCCAAAAATGAACAAAATCATGAAAATATAAAGACTAAACAGCATGCATCTTTATAACACCTGACCTGATGTTTATTTCTCAAAAGAGAAATAAAAAATAACTGGAGAACAATGAAAGTGAAGAGATGAGCTATCAGAACCTATCGTCTGATGTAGCAAAAGTAGTCTTAAAAAGGAAACCTTTTTTTTTTTGTCTCCAGGGTTATCCTGGTTCTCAGTGCTTGTACTACAAATCACTGCTCCTGGAGGCTATTTTTTCCTTTTTTTGCCCTTGTTGTTTATCACTGTCATTGCTGTTGTCGTTGTTGGATAGGACAGAGAGAAATCAAGAGGGGGGGAGACAGAGAGGGAGAGAAAGATAGACACCTGCAGACCTGCTTAATCACTTGTGAAGCAACCCCCCTGCAGTTGGGGAGCCGGAAACTTGAACCGGGATCCTTACCAGTCCTTGCGCTTAGTGCCATGTGCGTTTAACCAGCTGTGTTACCGCCCAGCCCCAAAAGGGAAGTTCTTAGTAACACAGGCTCACATTAACAGAAAAGAAACATAGCAAACAATGTAACATAACAATTGAAGAAGACTAGAAAAGGAGGAGATAGGGAAGCAGGCCCAAAGGTCAGCAGAAAGCATGAAATAATAATAATCAGAAAAGGAATAAATGAAATATAAACCAAAAATAATATACAGAAGATCAATTAAACCAAGAGCTGTTTCTTTGAAAAGGCAAGATAAACCCAAGGACTGGGTGGTGGCATACTTGTTGAGTGCTCATGTTGCCATGAGCCCTGGGTCCCCACCTGCGGGGGGGAAAAGGGAATTAGACAAGGATGTTCACTCATCACTATTGTTCAAGATTGCCCTGGAAATGTTTTAGATATATTTTTGGAATCCCACAGTTTTTCTGGTTTGTACATCAGTAGTGCACTTTCAGAATGAAAAGGCAAGGGTAAATTTAGAATAAACAAAGGGTAAATGGGCTTTTCCTGTGGAGATGTGTGAAGCAAGAGGATTACCCTGATATAATACCAGAGACTCTGAAGTCCTAAAGTGAGGTGGGGGTGGGAAGTAGTTGTCCATAAAACTTCTTAGTTTTTTCAAAAGACAGAAATCAACTGCTGTCTACAGGGAGAGAGAGAGAGAGAGAGAGACAGAGACAGAGAGAGAGAGAGGAGCATAACTGTAGGAACAGAAGACAAGCTACTTTATAAGCAGAGCAGCATGCATGCTTTTGGGTTTCTTGATCACTGTGCTAAGTACAGCAAGGAGTTATGTAAACTTTTCCCAAAAGAAGTGGTGACCTCTTGGAACCAAGTACTGCATTTTTAATGATCAAATATGGTCACTTCCTGCTGTTGCCATGGAGATTGTAAAGTGCCGTGGGAGGGTGGGGATACAGAACTTTGGTGGTGGGTGTGGTGTGGAACTACACATTGTAATCTTACAATCTTGTAACAAACTATAAATAACAAAAAAAAGTGTCATGGCACAGGTAGGAATATTTTTTAGTATGTTAACAAAGGCATACCTAGTTATAAAGTCATTTCTAAGGCATAATTGCCACCATCTTAAATCCAACTTGATTAAGCTGGTTCCCAGAGACTTCTTGTTCTTACCTTTCCTGACACAGATTTGCTGCTTTCTTAACTCAAACGGGCTTGATGGTTTGGTTCTATGTCTGGACAAACATTTCTCCACCTGGTACCCAGATTTTTGGAAGGCAGCACAGAAGAGTAGAACTTGTTTTACATTATCATCAGGGCTGGTGAAGCCAGTATTCTAACTTTGATATGGGCAACAAATAGAATTTTTAAGGTTGTAGCTGACTCAGACCATTGCTCCAGCACTGCGGTCATAGACACATGTGGGAAATTCTCAAATTGACTTTCCCACAGAGCTGTTATGGAGTGGGGGACAGAATAAGGCTGGGGGTGGAGAATGTATTTTAGTTATTTATTTGATTAGTATTTGTTAAGTCGTTGAGGCATTCCAATTTGAGGCACTGAGTGGAATTTCCCCAGGGGTCATATTCAGGCATATGGAAGGGTTGTGAGAGGCTAAGAGGCCGTAGCTCAATTTTTTCATAATGAAGAAAAAGAGGCTACAATAACATAAAACAAGCAATTCTAGATTATTTCTATTGGTCTTGAGGCTTACTAACTAAAATGAAATACTATCACTGAATGAAAGAAGAAGAAACTTTTATTTCAGAACTGATGTTGAAGACCAGAGAGGAAGACAGGGCCAAAAAGTCACTGGCTACTTTCTTTGCCTGTGTTGGGACACATTTCTACTCATAAGCCATAGAAAATGTTGCAGTCAAGAGGTCTTCATTAGATCAACATTTTGTTTGGTGTTTCAATAGTAGTTTTAAAAACTCTAAGATTTTAGGGGGATATTTCAACATTTACGTGTTTATATTATTCACCATATCCACCAGCAAAGTCCTGTGCCCAACCAAGTATCTTCTGATACTTGCCATAGTTCTCACCAAGTCTAAGAGATATTTTGGTTGATATTTATTTTGCAAGTTCCTTCACTATATCATTTTATTTTATTTTTCCTAAATTTATTTTACTAGTAATCTAATAATGGTTTACAAGACCATAAGATTACAGGGGTATAGTTCTACACAGCATCCACCATCACAGTCCTATGCCCCTACAACTACCTGGCTTTTCCCTCCTTCCCTCCTAAGGATATCCACCACAGTTTTCACAAAATCTTAGCGACGACTGGACATTCTTTTTCAAATGAGTTCATGTGTTTCAGTTCTTTATATTGCACACATGAGTGAAACCATGCAGTCGATGCCTTTCAGAGAAATGCAGGCTATTTGGTAACAGATATAAACTGTAGCAATAAGAGTACTTGAACATAAACACCAAATTAAAGAACCTCAAGATAGTATATATAAGAAGGATGAGGAGGGCTGGGCGGTAGCGCAGCAGGTTAAGCGCACATGGTGGAAGCGCAAAGACCTGTGCAAGGATCCCAGTTCAAGCCCCCCAGCTCCCCGCCTGCAGGAGGGTCGCTTCACTGGCGGTGAAGCAGGTCTGAAGGTGTCTATCTTTCCTCCTCTCTGTCTTCCCCATCTCTCTTGATTTCTCTCTGTCTTATCCAAAAAAAAAATGAGAAAAATAAAAAGGCTATAAGAAAGACTGAAAAATAGTAGAGAAAAACTGACACCATTTAATAAAACATAAAGGACTGTATGCATGTAAATGTGTTATACATAATAGTATTATACATATAATTTATATATAAGCACAACTAAGAGAATCTTTTTAAACTACTGTTGTCTTACCATTCTTTGCTTGAACACCTTTTCTCCATTTTTCCTGCCCTTTTATACTTTAAAATTGTCTCATATCTCTTCTTTTAATGTTTAGGAGAATTAGTGGTTTACAGTAAAAACAGTTATTGGTACATGTGTAAAATTTATCAGTTTTCTGCAAAGCATTCTCATCCCAGTCTAAACCCTTCTTTGCCATCATGCACCAGGTCATATAATCCCCCTGCCCCTCACACACACTCACACTACAAGTCCTTTACATTAGTGCAATACACCAAACCCAAGCCAAATTCTACTTTGTGTTTCCCCTTTCTGTTCTTACTTCTCAGCTTCTATCCATGAGTGAGATCATCCCATATGCATCCTTTTCTTTCTGGTTTATCTCACTTAGCATGATTCCTTCAAACTCTATCCAAAATGAGGTGAAGAATGTGACTTCATCATTCATTGTTTTCAACAGAAAGAAATACATTTCATTAGTGATTTAATATTGATTTACAAAATTATAACAGGGGCATAATTCCACACTGTCCTGTACCCACCACCAGAGTTCTGTGTCCCCATTCTCTCCATTTGGAAACTGCAGTAGTTCTCAGAAGGTCACTGATATGGATATATATTCTCCCTATGGTCCTGCTTTCTTTTGAAGTCACACCTACACCTATTACTATTTCCAAGTATCCTTCATTTTCCCTCTTCTCTCTCTCGGTATAGATATAATTGGGGTTTAGAGCCCACTAGTCATCTTCCCTTACCATTTATCCCCTTCTAGGAGTATATATCAAAAATTGGGGGGTGCAGAAGGTGGAAGTTCTAGCTTCTGTAATTGCTTATCCACTGGGCATGGGCATGGGCAGGTTGATCCCTACCCGCAGACTATTTCTAGCTTTCCCTAGTAGAGTAAGGCTTTGGAGAGTTGAGGTTCTGAGACACACTGCTCAAGTAAATAATCTGCCCTGGAAATTGAGGATGGTATCATAGTAGCATCTGCAAATTGTTGTCAGATTATTGGAGTTGGAAAGTTGACATCTCAAGCTTGTTGTCTGGAGACCATCTGAAGCAAAAAGCAGTGGTAGCATATTGTGTCATGGTGCAACTGGTTGCCCTGATTTAGTTGAATTCAGCAGAGGCAGTATAACAGGGTAAGAAATCAAGAGAACTGGGATGAATATGGATTTTAAGGACATCGAGGAAGGTTCTTTGTGGTCTTAGATTAAAAATAAAAAGCAATCGATAATTATTATAATAATCAAGTTGTTGGAAGCTTGTTTTTCTTTATTATTATTTATATATATAAATGAAACACTGACAAAACCATAGGATAAGAAGGGTACAACTCCATACAATTCCTGCCATCAGAACTCCATATCCCATCCCCTCCCTTGATAGCTTTCCTATTCTTTAACCCTCTGGGAGTATGGACCCAAGCTCATTGTAGGATGCAGAAGGTGGAAGGTCTGGCTTCTCTAATTGCTTCCCCACTGAACATGGGCATTGACAGGTTGATCCATACTCCCAGCCTGCCTCTCACTTTCCCTAGTGGGGCGGGTTTCTGGGGAATCAGAGATTCACGACACATTGGTAGGGTTGTCTGTCCAGGGAAGTCTGGTTGGCATCATGTTAGCATCTGGAACCTGGTGGCTGGAAAGAGAGTTAACATATAAAGCCAAACAAGTTTTTGGCTAAGATACCTGCAGCACTGCTTCACCACTTGTGAAACTTTCCCTCTGCAGGTGGGGACCAAGGGCTTGAATCTGGGTCCTTGAACATTGTAACATGTGCGTACAACCAGGTTTGACACCACCTGGCCCCAATAAAATGTTTTTAAATGCCTTTTTGTAAAACATAAGTACTATTGATCCCCACCTCATGTTCTTACACTTCTCTTGCATTTTTCATGAACTATTTAGTGCCTAAAGACATTTACATCTGTGATCCTTGGATTAGGTTGTATTCCTGCACCTCTCAACTCTGGAAAGGCAGGAACTATCTAACTTACTTTTAAACGAAAAATGCAAGTTCTTTCCAAAGTCATCTGATAGACAGAAAGTAGCCCTGACTGACTCTGCCCTCCCAAATCAGGCCACTGGTGAACAGTGATGTTTGCCCCTCCTATTTCTGACTTTGACAGTCAGATGCAGAGGGAGATGTTATTTCATTGAAAATGATAAGTTTTCACACATCCCATCATAAGTGGGGCCCATTTATAGTCTAGAAAGGACCAAACACAACACGCTTATTGGCGGCCAGTTGGACATACACAGAAGACATTGGTTGCAGGCACAAAGTAAGAATTTAGCCCAAATTGCCCAGCAGGGTCCTTTCTAGGACAAAGTACTAAACGGAGAGTGTGTATCAGCAAGCACTGCTCTCACCCCTTGCTTAACACTCAGTGACCCAATATGAACATAGCTTCTCTAGAGAAGTGCTGGGTGAGCCGGAAAGTTCAGCAACAGCATTCTTACCATTGATCTTTGCATTAGCTGGTTCTAGGGGCCACATGAGCTATAAATCCCCCTTGCCACAGACTGGTAAAACTCACTGGAAGAGACAGGACAATTATAGCAGCAACTGAAAGGCACTGACCCAGTCCAGGCATCAGTTGAGTCCCACACATTTAGATAGCATTTGGGTGTAAGGTACCAAGAGCTGAAAAGAGGGTTGGTATGTGGCATTGGGTAAAAGTGAAGCTGCTGGTGGTCCATGGTGCCAAACAACCCCAGTAATTTGGAGGTACATGTAGCCTGGCTGTCCTCAAACTCAATGTGGAGCCCATAGAGGAGCTATTCAATTAGGAGAGACATACATAGGGCAAGTCTGCCCATATGAAGTAGTTGCAAGCAATTGGATTGAGGGTGGGAAGGATGAAAGAGGTGGAGAAGAAGATGGTGTTTCTTGACTAAGTTGTTTCTCATGTCTGAGACAAATCTAGGGAACTCCTTGGGCTAAAAAGGAAGGACTCTGTGGTTTGACCTCTTTGTCCTTTCCTGCTTGACTGCTTGTACACTCAGGGCAACAAACCCTAAACTGTTTATTTAAACCAAATATAATAGAGTAGAATGGAGAAGATAATCTTTCTAATGAAATATTAGATATTTTAAACACCTTTAAAAAATCCTAGATTTTTTTCCCTCTGTTGTGGGTTTCCTTTGCATAACTGTAACCCAACAATGTCAGCAAGGCATTGGATGAGATTCTTGAGACTGTTATATCTGCAAGTTGAAGTTAATGCTTGTGAAAAGCTTGTACTGGAGGAGCCAAGATGGCGACTTAGAAGCAGCTGCTGGCGTGAGCTCTGACAACTGCTGGAAAGGGTAGGATACCTGGCCGTCAGCAGGACAGTGAATAAGTGGTCCTAAGTGTGACACCAAGGAGGTGACTACAGCTCAATTTGGGTTAGAAAACAGAGAAAAAGAAAGGAAAATTTTTAATTATTTCTGAGGCTCACTCCTCTCCCCCACCCTATAACCAGACCCTGGGGGCTGGAGAGCTGCTACTAGCAGGCTCCCCGCTGAGCTTTTTTCTTTACCAAGATACCTGGCTCAACAGGGGTCACTCCAATCCTTTTCCTTTCTAATTCCCTTTGCTCTTTTTTTTTTCATTTCAAGCTCAGTTGGAGTGACAATATATCTGACCAATCAGAGCCTCACCCTGCATGGGAAAGACTATCTGGAGGGGTTTTGTTTGTTTGTTTGAACAATTGGCTGTCTTTGCTCAGGCTGCCTGAGCCAGTCGGGAGCCCTCCAAGCTGCAGACTGACTGTTAGGGTTTTTTACTCTGTTCTATTTTATTATTACTATTATATATACGTGTGTCCCTTCCCCCCTTTCAGATTAACCAAAATTAACTTTTAGTGTATTTTCCATTGCTAGTTGACTGGGTGGCATATCCATTGTGAGAGGAACTTGTTTCACTCTACCTACCTCCTCTATCCACTCTCCCCCTTCTCCCTCCTCCTAGCAAATTTAAAAAAAATCTTTCCTTTCACTGCTATTTTTCTTTTTTCTCTTTTCTTTCTTTTCTCATTCTTGTATTCTTTTCTTCCATCCTCCTTCTTCTGCTATCTGAATTCAGTGATACTCGTTTGTGAATTATTTTGGGGAAGAAATCTGACTCAGAGTGAACTCTCTTTGTGTGTGTCTCTTCTCTACTTCCCTTTCTCCTCTTGTTACCCCTATAATTTACAGTGGACAGTAGATTTGCATAACTTCCATTCTTTCTATCCCTTTTTCCCTGTCTCTTTCATTTGGATTTGGCTGCTATTTTTTCTTGGACTGGAGGCATAGTTTGGCTAACTGGTATTGGTTAAACACCTTCAATCCTTGCTTCAGTTACTATTGTAATTTCTGAGGTTGGTTACTGCATTTGTCATAAAGGTATTTAGTATAGTATGGCTTGTACTCAAAACAAAACAACTGAAGAACAACAGAACATAAAAATAAAAAACATCAGTAAAAAAATGGTTAAACCAAGAGCAAATAAAACTGCTACTGCAATGAATGAAGACAGGAGCCCAGAAGAAACTACAAATCTGGCAGAAGTAACCAAAGATAAGAAAAGTATGCACGCAATAGTAATCTTAATAATCAAAGAAATGAAAACAACTATGGTGGAAAGGGCTAGCAGAATTGGGGAAACAACAGATGAGACCCTCAAGGAAAATATTAGCTACCTCGAGGTAATTAGAGAACTGATAGCTGAAAGGTGAACTGAAGAAAGAAGCTGAGGGAAGAGAAAGAAGACTAACAGAAGCAGAAAACAGAAAACAGAATTAGCAGACAGTCACATACAGGGGAAAAGTCATAAGATTGTCAGCAGACTTCTCCACTCAAACTCTAAAAGACAGAAGAGAATGGCAAGATATCTATCAAGCCCTGAATGAAAAGGCTAACCAATGATAATATATCCTGCTAGACTTTCATTCAAACTAGACAGAGGGATCAAAACCTTCTCAGACAGACAACAGTTAAAGGAGCAGCTATCACCAAGCCTACCCTGAAAGAGGTTCTAAAAGATGTTTTATAAAAAGAATATCACTATAATACTTGCATTATATCAGAGCAAATAAAAAATTGTTGAATAATGGCACTATAGTACATTAAATCCATAATATCAATAAATGTCAATGGCTTAAACTCACCCATCAAAAGCCACAGAGTGGGAGTACAGATCAGAAAACATAACCCAACCTTATTCTGTTTGCAAGAATCCCATCTGACCTAACAAGATAAACATAGGCTTAAAGTGAAAGGATGGAAAGCTTCATACAGGCATATGGACCACAAAAAAGGCAGGAACAGCCATTCTCATCTGTGACACAATAGATTTTAAATTAAAGTAGTAAAAGATAAGCAAGGCCATTACATAATGGTCAGAGGATCAATGAGCCAAGAAAACTAAACAGTTACTAACACCTATGAACACAATTAGGGACCATCTAAATAGACCAAACCTACTGAAAGAACTACAAAAATCCAACAATAGTAATACACTAATAGTGGCAGACTTTAACACCCCACTCTCACACTAAGACAGATCAACAAAGCAGAGAATCAACAAAGAAATAAGAGAATTATATGAAGAGATGGACATACTAGACCTCCTGGACATTTCTAGAGTTCTTCACTCCCCAAAATGGGAATACACATTTTTTTCAAATCCACACAACACATATTCAAGAATAGACCACATGTGAGGACACAAAGACAGCATCAACAAATTCAAGAGCATTGAAATCATCCCAGGTATCTTCTCAGACCACAGTGGAGTAAAGCTAACATTTAAGAACAAACAGAAAATTACTAAAAGACACAGAATTTGGAAGCTAAACAACATACTGCTTATGAATCACTGGATCAGAAAAACACGCAGGCAAGAAATTCAAATATTAATGGAAACAAATGAAAATAAAGACACAAGCTATCAAAATATTTGGGACACAGATAAAGCAGTATTGAAAGGGAAACTCATAGTCATACAATCACATATCAAACAACAAGAAAAAGCTCAAATAAACAACCTTACTGCACACCTTAAGGACTTGGATGAAGAGGAACAAAGGAACCCTAAAGCAACCAAAAGGAACCCTAAAGCAACCAGAAGTACAGAAATCACTAAAATTAGAGCATAAAAAAACAACATTGAAAATAAGAAACCATACAAAACATCAATGAAGACAAATGGTGGTTCTTTGAAAAATTAAACAAGATTGACAAACCCCTAGCCAGACTCCCTAAAAAAGGGGAGAACACTCAAATTAATAGAATCGTAAATGATATAGGAGATATCACAACTGACACCAGAGAAAAACAGAAAATCATGCGAAAATTCTATGAAGAACTATACGCCACCAAGCTAGAAAATCTGGAAGAAATGGAAGAATTCCTAGAAACATATACTCTTTCAAAACTGAACCAAAAAGAACTACAAAACCTAAATAAACCAATCACAGACAAAGATATTGAAACAGCTATTAAGAATCTTCCCAACAACAAAAGTCGTGGACCAGATAGCTTCACATATGAATTCTACAAAACCTTCAGGAAACAGTTAATACCCATACTTTTAAATTTTTTCCACAAGATTGAAGAAACTGGAACACTCCTTTCCACCTTCTGTGGAGCCAACATCACCCTGATACCAAAAGCAGATAGGGACAGAGCAAAAAAGGAAAACTAGAGACCAATATATCTGATGAACATAGATGCCAAAATGTTAAAGAAGATCTTGGCTAACCGGACCTGGAGCAATATATCAAAAAGATTGTTCAACACGACCAAGAGGGATTTATCCCAGGAATACAACGCTGGTTCAACATACGTAAGTCAATCAATATCATTCACCACATCAATAAAAGCAAAGCCCAAAAACACATGATTATCTCAATAGATGCAGAGAAAGCCTTTGACAAAATCCAACACCCATTCATGCTCAAAACTCTACAAAAAATGGGAATAGATGGAAAATTCCTCAAGATAGTGGAATCCATATATAGCAAACTTACAGCCAACATCATACTCAATGGACAGAAGCTGAAAGCATTCCCCCTAAGATCGGGGACTAGACAGGGCTGTCCACTATCACCATTACTCTTCAGCATAGTATTAGAAATTCTTGCCATAGCAATCAGGCAAGAGAAAGAAATCAAAGGAATACAGCTTGGAAGGGAAGAAGTCAAGCTCTCACTATTTGCAGATGATATGATAGTATACATAGAAAAACCTAAAGAATCCATCAGAAAATTACTGGAAGTTATTAGGCAATATAACAAGGTGTCAGGCTACAAAAATAGTGTACAAAAATCAGTGGCATTTATTTATGCAAACACTAAATCTGAAGAAGAAGGCATCCAGAAATCACTCCCATTCACTGTTGCAGCAAAATCAATAAAATACCTAGGAATAAACCTGACCAAAGAAGTGAAAGATTTGTATACTGAAAACTATGAGTCACTATTCAAGGAAATAGAAACTGATACCAAGATGGAAAGACATCCCATGCTCATGGATTGGAAGGATAAATATCATCAAAATGAATATTCTCCCCAGAGTCATATAAAAATTTAATGTGATACACATCAAAGTTTCACCAAGCTTAAGAGAATAGAACAAAAAGAACAAAAACTACAATCATTTATCTGGAACCAGAGAACACCTAGAATTGCCAAAACCAACTTGAGGAAAAGAAACAGAAATGGAGGCATCACACTCCCAGATCTCAAACTATATTATAAGGCCATCATCATCAAAACAGCCTGGTACTAGAACAAAAATAGCCACACACACCAGTGGAACAGAATTGAAAGCCCAAAACTAAACCCCCACACCTATGGACATCTAGTCTTTGATAAGGGAGCCCAAAGTATTAAATGGAGGAAGGAGGCTCTCTTCAACAAATGGTGCTGGGAAAACTGTGTTGAAACATGCTCAAGAATGAAACTGAACCACCTTATCTAAACAGAAACAAAAATCAACTCCAAATGGATCAAGGACCTGGATGTTAGACCAGAAACTATCGAATACTTGGAGGAAAACATTGGTGAAACACTTTCCCACCTAAACCTCAAGAACATCTTTGATGAAATAAACCCAACTGCATGGAAGACTAAAGCAGAAACAACCCAATGGGACTACATCAAATTGAAAAGCTTCTGCACAGCCAAAGAAGCTATCACACAAACCAAGAGACCCCTTACAGAATGGGAGAAGATCTTCACATGCCATACATCAGACAAGAAACGAATCACCAAAATATACAAAGAGCTCAGCAAACTTAGCAACAAAAAAGCAAATGATCCCATCCAAAAAATAGGCAGATGATATGACCAAAACATTCACTTCAGAGGAGATCCAAAAAGATAACAAACATATGAAAAATTGCTCTAGGTCACTGATTGTCAGAGAAATGCAAATAAAGACAACATTGAGATACCACCTCACTCCTCTGAGCATGGCATACATCAAAAAGGATAGCAGCAACAAATGTTGGAGAGGCTGTGGAAACAGATGAACCCTTCTGCACTGATGTTGGGAATGTAAATTAGTCCAGCCTCTCTGGAGAGCGGTCTGGAAAACTCTCACAAGGCTAGACATGGACCTTCTATATGACCAAGCAATTCCTCTCTTGGGGATACACCCCAAGGATTTCATAATGCCCAACCAAAAAGATAGTAGCACAATTCATTATAGCTAAAACCTGGAAGCAACCCAGGTGCCCAGCAACAGATGAGTGGCTAAGAAAGCTGTGGTATATATACACAATGGAACACTATGCAGCTATTAAGAGCAATGAACCCACCTTCTCTGACCCATCTCAGATGGAGCTAGAAGGCATTATGTTAAGTGAGATAAGTCAGAAAGATAAAGATGAGTATGGGATGATCTCATTCATCAATAGAAGTTAAGAAAGAAGAACAGAAAGGGAAACTAAAGACAGGATTTGATTAAATCTGGAGTAGGGCACCAAAGTAAAAACCCTGGGTTGAAGGTAAGGGTGGACATTCGGCTTCTTGGGTCTGTGGAGGGGTCAGGGTGTGGGGTGGGATGGGACACAGTCTTTTGGTGGTGGGAATGGTGTTTATTTACACTCCTATTAATTTGTAGTCATATAAATCACTATTTAATTAATATTAGAGGGGAAAATTGATTGTGTGAAATTTTTAAAGCACAGACTGAATCTTTTTAATACATAGGCTGAGTCTTTGATATGTTGACTCTCTCAAAAGCCTAGACCAAGGAGTACAGAAGCAACTGGTGGCACAGTTGTATAGAAGATGTTGGGTATTATACAGCAAATCCTAACAAAGGGACTTTTCAAAGTTAACCAAATTACCAAAGAATGTGATGGTAACAGTAACTATCCATTGTCTTCTTAAACCCTAAGACAGCAGGAACCTCACATTTCCACTATAGAGCCTATATTTCCTCCAGTCCTGGAACCTTAGGATGGGGCGCACTTTTCTGCATGCTTCTCTCAATTCATATCAAATAATATTGCATCCACCGATCACAACCTAATCAACGCAATGAGTGCCACCTCAGCATGCTTCACTTCAGACTGTGTCCAGAAACTTCAGGTGTGGAATGACAACCCTTCAGCTTCATTATTGGGGTGAGACCTTTCCTTTCATAGTATTCTCTAATTCCATTCCTGGTGGTTCACTTCCTAACAAAGTCCCAAAACCTAGATATAGACCAGGTCCCCTGCGATAGAACATAAATTCACACATATCCATAAACTAGGGCAAAATATATACCTGAAAGCAGAAGTACACAAGTCTGCAGTGAGTACCCCTCAACACTTCATCTGCACTATTCCAGCTTTTGGGTCCATAATTGTTCAACAATTTGTTTGGCTTTGTATGTTAACTCTCTTTTCAGCCACCAGGTTCCAGATGCCAGCATGATGCAAACCAGATGACCCCACCAATGTGTCCTGGAGCTCCGTCCGCTTCCCCAGAGACTCACCCTACTAGGGAAAGAGAGAGGCAGACTGGGAGTATGGGTCGACCAGTCAATGCCCATTTTCATTGGGGAAGAAATTACAGAAGCCAAACCTTCCACCTTCTGCAACTCACAATGACCTTGGGTCCATACTACCAGAGGGATAAAGAATGGGAAAGCTATCAGGGGAGGGGATGGGATATAGAGATCTGGTGGTAGGAATTGTGTGGAGTTGTACCCCTTCTATCCTACTGTTTTGTTAATGTCTCCCTTTTAAAATAAATAAATAGTAAATATAAAAAAGAAAGCAAAATTTAAAAAAGCTTGTACTTCTGAAAGTGTAAAATAGTGTAGCTTTGAGGGATGGAAGAGGTTGACTTGGCAAGGCTCAATTTCAGTAAGCACTGAAGACCATACATAGAGTTACATGGTATTGTGAGTCATATGACTCCAAGAATGCTGTGTTTTACCTTCTTGTTTATAACATGACCTTGTTGGTAACTTTTCATTTTATTATATCTTCTTGCCTACCAAGACCTTGTGCCTTTGAGATTCTACTGCTTCTACTGCTCTTGGTGAACTTTTTATTTTCTTTCAATCTCAGACAGAGGGGTGGAAAGAGAGAGAGAGAAGAGGTGAGACATCACAGCGCTTCTCCACCGTTCATGGTGCATCCTTTTGTGCTTTGCTACTCTCATATCATGATAGGAGCTTGAAAGCCAATCCTCATGTGTGAGATATTAGCCAGCATGCAATTTGTTAAATAAAGGTTTTTCCAATGACTGCCTCCTAATAACTCCTGTTGATTTTTCCCCATAATATGACACTGATGCAGTGATTCTCTCCATAACTTTCATTCTATATACCTAGCCTGTCTCTGAAGCAAACTTATATATGTAGGGCTGCACCCCCATCCCAGTTCTGGCAGGTAATATAAGGCAAACGTTGGCCAAGTGAAGGCCAGTTCTTACTGTAACAAAACATAATGCCTGTCTCCTCAGAGTACTTTTGAAGTCGCTGTGCAGACTCAAAGCAAAAGTCAGAATAAAAACATCTGAAAGCCATATTCCACTTTGTGACTGTCAGTTTGTGACCAATATGAGGAGCAAATGTTGCTTCACTTCATTGAGAATTTTTTCGTGTTAATAGTATGATTTGTTTTTAAGGTAACCTTGTTTTACTAGACTATAAATGTTTCATAATTATGATTTCACACTTATTCAAAACATGTTACCACACCAAAGCACCAATAACCCTCCACCAAACTCCATTGCAACTCACCCCTCCCCCGTGCCCAGTTCCCTTGAGGATGCTACTGAGAACTCTTTTTTTAAAATTTATTTTCCCTTTTGTTGCCCTTGTTTTTCATTGTTGTTGTAGTTATTGTTGTTGTTGTTCATGTCACTGTTACAGAGGACAGAGAGAAACGGAGAGAGGAGGGGAAGACAGAGAGGGGAGAGAAAGATAGACACCTGCAAACCTGCTTCACTGCTTGTGAAGCAACTCCCCTGCAGGTGGGGAGCTGCGGGCTTGAACCGGGATCCTTTCGCAGGTCCTTGAGCTTTGTGCCATATGTGCTTAACCCACTGAGCTACCGCCTGACTCCCTGAGAAATCTTTTTGTCTGGTGAAATTTTCTTGCTCTCCTAAACCCAACTTAAATGTTATCTCTGTGACATTTCCTCTGACTTCTCCCTCGGGGGAAAATTGAGACTTCTCTCTATGACCCCTGGGTATCTCTATTGTTACACTTTAGACCATTCATTCATTCATTCATTCATTCATTCATTCATTCATTCATTCATTCAAACAGACCTTGTTGAATATTTTGGTGAGGGCTATGTTGAGACTACAGATATGACTAAGTATGAGACAACTCCTGCCCTTAGAAGCAAGTCTAGCAGGAAAATAGAAGAACAGGCAGTGAATCTTAATTGTTTAAAGGTTCAGAGTCCTTGATTCATTCTCTCCCTCTCCCTCTCCCTCTCCCTCTCCCTCTCCCTCTCCCTCTCCCTCTCCCTCTCCCTCTCCCTGTGTGTGTGTGTGTGTGTGTGTGTGTTTGTGTGTGTGTGTGTGTGTGTGTGTGTGTGTGTGTGTGTGTGTATAAGAAATTAAAAAGGTAGGGATGAGTAGACAGCAGTGCTCTAGGGTCTCTCTATCTATGTATATGTATATCTTAACATATATATCACTTATTAAAATTAAAAAAATGAAAAATGCTTTGGATGCCGTATTGGGGCTTTGGTGAGTAGTTCTGTGACTGGTTTATGAGGAATAAAGGGGGACTAGGAGTGTTCGGAAATGGGGTGGTTTATTTAAGGTCTTGCAAGCCATACTACAGATGTTAATCTTTGCCTGGAGGTAATAGGGAACCAGCAGAGGGCTTGGGACAAAGAAATAACCTAGTCTTGGCTTTGAAAGGCTGTTGTTTGGATTTGCATGAGTTACACAGACAGGACAGACAAGAAACTCATGACAGAAGGCCACCAGGGAGCTGTATTCTCAGCTCCTAAAGAATTCAGCTCACTCTGCTGTTCGGGTGGACTTGACTATTCCGGTGGACCTGACTGACCCTTGGCACCTCCAACTTATATTCAAAGCCAAAGTCAGGACAGTTCCATCCAGACCTGCTGCTGCTACAGGCTTCCCCATCTCAGTCAATGGTGCTGCCAACTTACCAGTTCCTTAGGACCCAGACTTCAAGTCATTCTTATTTGCAATGATGATAGATTAGACAAATAAATTTTAAGAAAGCTAGAAATTTCCAGTGGAGGGAATTGAGACACAGAACTCAGGTGATGGGAAAGGTGTGGGATTATACCCCTGTTATCTTACAATTTTGTAAATCACTAATATTTTTTTTAAAAAAAAACGAAGAAAACTAGGGCACCATTACAACATTTATGATGTTAAAGATCAAAACTTGGACCTCACACATGCAAGTCCTGTGCTTTATCCACCGACTTCCCAAGTCATTTTTGTTTCCTCTTTCTCTCATGTTCCATGCCCACCCAATTATCATTTCACATGATACCACCCTCATTGGCTGTACCATTCCCTCATCTCTCATCTGGATATTTGAAACAACCTTCTACCAGGTATCCCTGATTATAAAATTATTATCATAAAATTTTACTCTCAAAGTAGCATCCAGAGTGATCCTAGTAAAATGTAAGTCAGAGGGTCCAGACGATGGCACATCCAGTTCAGTTTACATGTTCAAAGACTAGGTTCAAGCCCTTGGTGCCTACTTGCAAGGGAGAAACTTCATGATAAATGAAGCAGTGCTGCAGGTGTCTTTCTTTCTCTCTCCTTCTACTTCCCTCCCTCAAGTTTTCTCTGACTGTTTCCAAAAATGAAAGAAAAGTAAAATAATGGCCAACAGGAGATGCCAATTTGTCCTTTAATCACCAAACTCTATTCATAACTCTTGTGGCAAACATAATATAATGTAACAACATAATGCAATGTAACATAACAGTAAGTCAGACCATGCCTTCCTTTCTACTCAAATCCCTATATTGAATCTCTGTATCAGACCCAAAACCAACATCTTTGTCATAATCCAAAAGGTACTATGTGATCTGTCCCCTCTGTGAGCTTTTTGACCCAATATCCTATCACTTCTTACTCATTCGTTCTGATCTAGCTACACTAATGTCCTTGCTATTCCTTTAGAGTTTCAGGGTCCTTGCATTTGCTGTCCCCTCTACCTGAAATTCTTTTCCTCCAGATATCTGTGTGATTCACTCCCTCACTTTGTTGAAGTCTCTCCTTAAATATCACCTCCTCCAATGCAGCCTTCCTTGCACAACCTATTATAAAGCAGCTTCCCCACTCAGCTGCCCATCTTCAGTCTTTACACTGTTTCATTTTTCTCCAAAGCAGACATTGTCTACTAATTGACTGCAATATTATTATTTTCTGTCTTCTTCCACCAGAGAACAAGTTTCAGAAGGGCAGGGATCTTTGTCAGCTTTTAGCCCTTGTTTTCTTCTTAGTGTCTGCAGTGGTGCTTGGCACATAGTAGCTACAGTTACCACTCACAAATACTTACTGAATAGAGAGGTGGAGATCAGTGGCTTTGGACCATCTCTGGGCCATGTAACCTGGGATTCTCAGAAGCAGATTGTGGTGGGGACTGGGGAAAGCAGAGAGCCCACTGAATCACAGGAATTAGAGGTATGGCCTTGGAAAATTAGAGGATGGACTTAGAAAACTCTCACTATCTCATCCTCAGTTTGATTATTTATGAAGTGAAGCATAGGACTCAAACATCTACCTCCAAGGGACAAGGTAGGACCTGGTTGACTTGCGTTACCACTCAGACCATATGGGCATGATCACATGGATCCTACCTCCTTCTGCCCCCCCCCATTTTTCTGCCTTGCTTTCCTTCATGGGAACACCTTCTCTCCAACCCACTTCTGTAAGAACACCGTGTTGTAAGTATTCATATTCTGACGAGGGGTGAGAGTGACTGCAGTCAGTGGCACTTAGCCAGGCCTCCTGTGCTTGCTAATATGTGCTGGGCTGCTCTGAAGGCCCAGGAGAGGCTAGGGGTCTAGCAGAAAACATTGAGGGAAGTAATGCCCCATTCCTCACTGCAAGGCAGAAACTTCATCCACACCTGCCACTCAGGTGGGCCACTCTCTGGATTAGCCCCATCTCTCCCCTCCTAGTGAAAGAGCTTCCTCATTCAGTTAGGGCCAAATGTTTATCTAGCATTGCCCACTTGGAAATTTAATCCTCTAACAGCAAAATGAAGCATCCACTCTTAGACCCATTTTCATAAAATATCACTGAATCTTGGAGTGGTTTAAGGAATTTTTCCAAGATCCCACACAACCCCATTGTTGGAGCTGTGAGAAAGCTGGGATGGAGGAGGATTCACTCATCCTTAAGCTCAATCAAGGCTACAGGGAGCCCAAGGGGTGATAACAGGTCAGCCCAGATGGAAATCATCATTGTTCCACAGGCTCCTTGAAGGGTGAACAGAGGGGAGACACCTTCCTGGTCTGACTCTGCCAGGAAACTGAGTGTCTTGAGAGGCTGAGACCATTAAACACTTGGGGTGATGTGTGAGGTACAGTCCCTATGATAAGCTATCCTCCTTTCCTAATTCCAAAGATCAGAGAACATTTTTAGGACTAATCATTATCATTGTCATTGTCATTGTTGTTGTTCCAATGGGCATAGAAACCCAGAAAAATGCAGTATGGTTGGCCACACTTTCCTTTGTCCTTTTGACCTAGGAAGCTGAGTTAAAGAACTTTCAGGGCAACATATCTGTGAAAGGAGGCCTAAGATGAAACTGTAAAATGAAAGGCCCAGAAAGATTCTGGCATTAGTTATCCTCTTGAAAAAGTGCTGGTTGACATAGGTGACATGTTATACTGGTGGTGACCTGAGAGCTTCCCCTGAGATCCTCCTGCACAAGAGACAGTGCCTCTTGTCCCACCCTTTCTTGATGACTTAGTGTCACATGCAAACTTTCACACATGCAAACATGGCCTCATCTTGAAGATAGCCCAGGAACCATCTCTTGTGCTATCACAACACTTGAGTGCCATTATTCAGTACATGTTCAGGAATCTTCAGAGCCCAGTGAAGATGTGATGCCTAATAAATGCTTGTCTAGTGAAGAAATAAAATAGTGACACTCAGATCACTCACCACCATCTCTCATTACATCCTACCTGGAGAGCTCTTTTTTGTTTAAGATATTTATTTATTTGAGAGAGATTGAGCACTGCTCAGCTCTGGCTTATGGTGGTGTTGGGGAGTGAACATGGGACCTCAGGGCTTCAGACAGGAAAGTCTTTTTGCATAACCATTACTCTGTCTCCCCCACCCACTCCCACCTGGGGAGCTCTTCTTCCTCCTTTACCTTTCTCTTATACTTCCACAAGTTCATCCCCTTCCCAAAAGTTTGTTTCTTCCCACCTTTGAGAGTTCCAGGACTTTCTAGTTCCCTTATCGCAGTCCTGATAGTTATTGAGGTAACTGCCACTTTTTTCAACCTATGATTTTTCTCACTGACAAGGATCATGTCTGCTCATCACCACTTCCCCAGAACTAGGCCCTAGAGAGTGCTTAAAAATATTTGTGGATATATACCACAACTTGCTCAGCCACTCATCTGTTGTTGGACACCTGGGTTGCTTTTGGCTATTACAAATTGTGCTGCCAAAAACATATGTGTACACAGATATTTTTGGATGGATGTGTTGGGTTCCTTAGGATATATCCCCAGGAGAGGAATTGCAGGGTCATGTGGTATATATACACAATGGAATACTACTCAGCTATAAAAAATGGTGACTTCACCGTTTTCAGCCGATCTTGGATGGACCTTGAAAAATTCATGTTATGTGAAATAAGTCAGAAACAGAAGGATGAATATGGAATGATCTCACTCTCAGGCAGAAGTTGAAAAACAAGATCAGAAACGAAAACACAAGTAGAACCTGAAATGGAATTGGCATATCGCACCAAAGTGAAAGACTGGGGTGGGTGGGTGGGGAGAATACAGGTCCATGAAGGATGATAAATGACATAGTGGGGGTTGTATTGTTAAATGGGAAACTGGGGAATGTTATGCATGTACAAACTATTGTATTTACTGTTGAATGTAAGACATTAATTCCCCAATAAAGAAATAAATTTAAAAATTTTTGTGGAATTAATGTGGAAAAAAAAAAGAAAACTAACTAATCTGTCAGTTTTGCTGAGAGTATCCTAAGTAGTGGCATGATGGAGTTGGCTTACTGTGACTTCTCAGAGCCAACTGAGAACTATTAAGTTTATTTTTTTAGTCAATTTAAAAACATAGTCTTTGTTAAAGATTAGATTATATGAGAAAACAGAAGACAAACTAAAATCGAGCATAATTCTACCAAGTAAATAATCACCTAAATGCAGTAAGGGATCTGGAACTGTATCCTATAAAAAAAGATTTTAGTAGGAAACCATAATGAAATGAAAATAAGTTTTGCATTGTAGTTAATAATATCATACTTGTGTCAACACTTGAATTGTAAACCACAAACCCCCATAATATGTTTTAAAGGCAGCAATGATTTTTAAAAGTTGGTTGTATCATAGATGCTTTTTTTAGATTATAACATTTCTTCATTGTTTCACTTTCCTCTTATAAATTTAAATGAAACCATCAGTCAGCATTCATGCAGGAACTACACTCATATATCAGCTCAACTGAATAGTTTGCTTGCTTTGTTCTGCATGCAACCCAGCTTCCGCCCTAGTTCACAATGCGTTGGAGCAAGTGCTGGTGTTGTTGTGTCTTTCCCTTTGTGTGTCTGTCTCTGAAAAATTTTAACAAAAGTGGTGAATCCCCGATGATGACAAAAACAAGAATATTTTACTATTGATAGATTGATCACGTGTTTCAGTCTGCACATAGTCAGGCATTCTTTTGTGAGAGTTGGTTATTAGACGTTGACCAAGCCTCAATATTGCCTAATATTTTAAAAAATATTTTCGTTAGTGATTTAACTGTGGTTCATTAGATTATAACACCACACCACACCCACTACCAAAGTTCTGTGTCCCTCCCCAATTACAACCACCAGAGTTTTCACAAAATCTTAGAAACAGGTGGCCTAGTTTTATTGCAAGTTCATGTGTTCCTTTCTCTAGATTCCACATATGAATGAAACCACCCAGTAGTTGTCTTTCATCTCTTTAAATAGCTCAGTAAGCATAATCATTTCTTGCTCTAACCATTTTGTCCCAAAGGACAAAATATCATCTTTGTTAATTGTAGACTAGTAGTCAATGAAGCATATAATCCCATAACTTCATTACCCAATCATCTGTCTAAAATATGAAAGCAATATAAATGCTTATTATTCCTTTAAATTCACCAAAGGAAAGGAAACAGCACTGTGGAAAAACTCTCTGTGCTAGGCTGTGCTAACATTTCCTTTATGTTCACCATGTCAGTTGTCCTTCATGTAAACTCTATGAAGTGCAAGTATTATGAACATGAGATGGATGATATTGGGGACCAAAAGGCTTAAGTGATGGAACTAAAGGCCAAGTAATATTTAGACAGTAGAACCAAAATCAAATCTTACAACTGTCTGAGTCCAAAGCTAGTTATATTAGTTTGCTATTGCTTCTGTGGCATGTTACCACAAACCTGACAGCTGAAAACAAGACAATTTAATTTTCTTACAGTTCTGGAGGTCAGAAGTTTGATATTGCAGAGTGGGAGACAGTGGACAGCAGGTGGTGGCACATCTGGTCAAGCACAAAGTACAGGTCGCAAAGACCCAGATTCAAGCCCCTTGTCCCCACCTGCAGGGGAAAGCTTCACAAGTGGTGAAGTAGGGCTGTAGTTGTCTCTATGTCTCTTTCCCTCCCTATCTCCCTTCCCCTCTCAATTTCTCTATGTCTCTATCAATAATAAGTAAATGGGTTTTTTTTTTTTTTTTATAAAAAGGAAACACTGACAAAACCATAGGCTAAGAGGGGTACAACTCCACACAATTCGCACCATCAGAACTCCGTATCCCTTCCCCTCCCTTGATAACTTTCTTATTCTTTAACCCTCTGGGAATATGGAAGGTAATTGTGAAATACAGAAGGTGGGAAGTCTGGCTTCTGTAATTGCTTCCCCGCTGAACATGGGCATTGACAGGTCGATCCATACTCCTAGCCTGTCTCTCTCTTTCCCTAGTGGGGCAGGTTTCTGGGGAATTAGAATTCCGGGACATATTGGTGGGATTGTCTGTCCAGGGAAGTCTGGGCGGCATCATGCTAGCATCTGGAACCTGGTAGCTGAAAAGAGAGTTAACATACAAAGCCAAACAAATTGTTGATTACTCATAAACCTAAAGGCTGGAATAGTGTAGATGAAGACTTGGGGTGTCTCCGTTTTGTAGATAGCTAGTGGGCATATTTTAGTTATATTCCAAAAGGCCTATGGCTATACTAGGGTTTTTTTTTCTTTCTTTCTTTTTTTTCCTCCTGAGCCTGAAATCTTATACAGATGGATCCTAGTTACTGTCTGGGGAGATGATGTCATGGTTGGAAAAAGGACCAGAAAGCTGGATAAGGGAAGAGAGTAGCTCCCAAATATGGGAAAGCTGTATAAATATTGTTGACTGTAAATCCTATCAATTTGATCTGATATGGGGCCTATATTCAGCTTAGGAGCCTATGTGACCACTGCATCCCTGTAGATCTGAGCTCACATTCTGAGGTCATGTGCAGGAATGTACCAAGCTGCCCCAGTTTCAGGACCCATCTTCCTCAGGTGGAACATAGAGTATGTTATCCAACCTCCCTTTGGAGGATGGAACATTCTCTACTGATTTTGATCCACGTTGAGGGCAAGGTCCTAGAGGGGCCCACAAAAGGGTCTATTGTGTTGTTCCTGATATAGATGACTGGTAACAATGGAGAGAGGGATCTGTTCGAGGTATAGGCCCATCATGTCTGTTTGGGAATCTCAGGACTCCCCGAATAGGGCCCCAGCTGATAGGGTTTCCTGATAGTGACTAAAGAGTCGTCGTTAAAGTATGCAAGTCTCTTGCCATTATTCAGCTTTTTCAGTCCTTACTTTGATAAGGTTAGCTTTGGAGTGAGTGAGGGAAGTGTAATAGGAAATAGGTTAGGAGGGTATCTAAGTCTAAGTAAACACTATTTCATTATGAAGTTTATACTGACTCACTGCAGACTATTGTGTACTTTTGCTTTCAGGTATATATTTTGCCCTAATTTATGGATACATGTGTACACATGCCTTATCTCATGGGACCTGGTCTATATCTAGGTTTTGGGACTTTGTTAGGAAGTGAACCACCTAGAATGGAATTAAGAGAATCCTATGAAAGGAATGAGGCTGCAGTGCTGCAGGTATCTAACTTTCTCTCTCCCTCTCTATCTCCCTCTACCCTCTTGATTTCTAGCTGTCTCTACCTAATAAATAAAGATAAGAATTTCTTTTTAAAAAATTTTTGAGTGGTCTGAGAGGTGGAGCAGTGGATAAAGTATTGGGCTCTCAAGCATGAGGTCCCAAGTTCAGTCCCAAGCAACACATGTACCAGATTGATGTCCAGTTTTTTCTCTCTCTCCCCCTATCTTTCTCATAAGGTTGTGGGTGAGGGTGAATGTTTGGCTTCACGGGGGCGGTGAGATGGAATGGGACACAGTCTTTTGGTGGTATGAATGGTGTTTATGTACACTCATATTAATTTGTAGTCATATAAGTCACTAATTAATAGGAGCGGGTCAAAACTTTGATTTAGTGTCTCAAGATTTTTAAAGCACAGACTGAATCTTTTTAATACATAGGCTGAGACTTTGATATGTTGACTCTCTTAAAAGCTTATACCAGGGAGTCGGGCTGTAGCGCAGCGGGTTAAGCGCAGGTGGCGCAAAGCACAAGGACTGGCATAAGGATCCCGGTTCGAACCCCGGCTCCCCACCTGCAGGGGAGTCGCTTCACAGGTGGTGAAGCAGGTCTGCAGGTGTCTGTCTTTCTCTCCTCCTCTCTGTCTTCCCCTCCTCTCTCCATGTCTCTCTGTCCTATCCAACAACGACAACAACAATAATAACTACAACAATAAAACAACAAGGGCAACAAAAGGGAATAAATAAATAAAATAAAATAATTTAAAAAAACAAAACAAAACACTAAAAAAAAAAAAAGCTTATACCAGGGAAAACAGAAGAGACTGGTGGCACAGCTATATACAAATAATGTCAAAGGACATAAATTGTGGTGATGTTGTGTGTGATACAACAAATACTAACAAAGGGATATTTCAAAGTTAACTGAATTGCCAAATAATGTGATTATAGCAATATCTATTGCCTTCTTAAACCCTAATACAGCAGGAACTTCCCACTTCCTCTATAGAGCCTATATTTCCCCAGTCCTGGAACCTCTAGGGTGGGGCTCACTTTCCTGCATGCTTCTCTCAACTGATACCAAATGATATTGCATCCACTGATACCAACCTAATCAACGCAATGAGTACCAGCTCAGCATGCTTCACTTCAGACTGTCCAGAGACATCAGGCATGGAATGTCAACCATTCACCCTCATTACTTGGGTTCCAGGTGCTAGCATGATGCCAACCACACTTCCCTGGACAGACAACCCCACCAATGTGTCCTGGAGCTCTGCTTCTTCAGAGCCCTTCCCCACTAGGGAAACAGAGAGACAGGCTGGGAGTATGGATCAAGCTGCCAATGCCCATGTGCAGCAGGGAAGCAATTACAGAAGCCAGACCTTCCACCTTCTGCATCCCACAATGACCTTCCATACTGCTAGAGGGTTAAAGAATAAGAAAGCTATCAGGGGAGGTGATGGAATACAGAGTTCTGGTGGTCGGAATTGTGTGGAGTTGTACGCCTCTTATCCTATGGTTTAGTCAATGTTTCCCTTTTATAAATAAAAAAATTTAAAAAAAAACTTAAAAAAAATGTTTGAAACGGCTTTTCCTAGATTGAAATTAAGGACTGCCTGTCTCCTTTTCTCTTCCAGCTTTAAGACTCTACCTGTAGTTCTGTATTTCTGTCTCTTTCCTCCATCTCCAAAACCAGCAGTAATTAGCTGAGTTTTTGTCACTGCCCACATCTCTGCATCTGCATCTACTGCCATGCTCAGTCCCATTCTTTCTCAGTCCCATTTTGATCACAGTGAGCCCACCAGGAACATTCAGGAACTTTTCTTTATTCCAAAGTCAGCTGACTAGCAACTAAATCCATCTGCAAACCAGATATCTTAGTAATTTTTTAGCCTACCATATTAGTGGTTCTAGGGTTTCAGGACATTTAGATGGAAGGACACAAATCTGCCTACTGCACCTGTGTGTTTTCTGTCACTCTTTACATCCTTGCCTCCTGTTGCTGTGGGTGAAGATCTGATGAAGGGTCGACATTGGGCTCCCTGATGCCTGCATATCACCCCTGCTTTGGGAAAGGATATCTTTTTTAATGTTTACTTTTTGATAGGGGGATTAATAGTTTACAGTAAATACAGCAGTTGATACATGTGTAATATTTCTTAGTTTTCTGCAAAACATTCTCACCCACAGCCTAGGTTCTCCTCCACCATTATGCACCAGGACCTGATATCCTTCAATCCCTCTCCAAGACTATTAGAGCCCATGACCCATGGGAGAATGCTTTCTTTTTTATTTATTTTTATTTTTAAATTTTGTTAGTGATTTAATATTGATTCTCAAAATTATAAGAGAATGGGCACAATTCTGCACCATTCCCACCACCAGAAATCTGTATCCCCATTCCCTCCACTGGAAAATACAGTAGTGTTCCCAAGGTTGCAGATATGGGTTGACTATTACTCTTATAAGTATCTATCTATATTTATATGTATTTGCCATTTTTCTTTTTTATTTATATTATAAAAAGGAAACAGATAAAAACCATAGGATAAGACAGGAACAACTCCACACAATTCCCACCATCAGAACTCTGTATCCCATCCCCTTCCCTGATACCTTCCCTATTCTTCGTGGCTCAGGGAGTATGGAACCAGAGTCATTATGGGGTGTAGAAGGTGAAAGGTCTGGCTTCTGTAATTGCTTCCCCGCTGAATATGGGCATTGACAGGTCGATCCATACACTCAGCCTGTCTCTTTCTTTCCCTACTGGGGTGGGGCTCTGGGGAAGCGGTATTCCAGGACACACTGATAAGGTTGTCTGCCCAGGGAAGTCCGGTTGGTATCATGGTAGCATCTGCAACCTGGTGGCTGAAAGAAGACAACATATAAAGCCAACCAAATGGCTGAGTATTCATGAATCTGAAGGCTGGAGTATTGCAGATGAAGATTTGGGGTCTCCATTTTGGAAACTGCTAGTAGTCCTATTTTAGTTATATTCCAAAGGGCCCATGACTATACTGGTTTTTGTTTTGTTCTGTTCTGTTTCTTTTTCTGAGCCTAAAATCTGATATGCAGGTGGATCCAAGTTATTGTCTGGGGAGATGATGTCATGGTTGGAAAAAGGACCAGAAAGCTAGATCAGGGAGAAAGTAGCTCCCAAATATGGGAAAGCTGTATAAATATTGTTAACTGTAAATCCTATCAATTTGATCTGATATGGGGCCTATATTCAGCTTAGGAGCCTATGTGGCCACTGCATCCCTGTAGATCTGAGCTCACATTCTGTGGTCATGTGTAGGAATGTACCAAGCTGCCCCAGTTTCAGGACCCATCTTCCTCAGGTGGAACATAGAGTATGTTGTCCAACCTCCCTTTGGAGGATGGAACATTCTCTACTGATTTTGATCCACATTGAAGGCAAGGTCCTATAGGGGCCCACAAAAGGGTCTGTTGTGTTGTTCCTGATATAGATGACTAGTAACAATGGAGTGTGTGTGAGAATCTCAGAACTCCCAGACTAGGGTCCCAGCTGATGGGGTGTCCTGACAGTGACTAAAGAGTCATCATTAAATTGTGCCAGTCTCTTGCCCTTATTCAGGTTTTGTAGTCCTTACTCTGATAAGGTCAGCTTTGGAGTGAGTGAAGAGGGTATCTAAGTCTAAGTAGACAATATTTCATTAGGAACTTTATGGTGTCTGTTTATGTCTTTCTACTTGCTTGCAGCATAGATTGACTCACTGCAGACTATTTTTCACTTTTGCTTTCAGGTATACATTTTGCTCTAATCTGTGTATACATGTGAACATATGCCCTGTCTCATGGGACCTGGTTTATATCTAGGTTTTGGGACTTTGTTAGGAAGTAGACCACCTGAAATGGAATTAGGTAATCCTATGAAAGGAAAGGTCTTACCTGAGTAATGAGGCTGAAGGGTTGACATTCCACACCTGATGTCTCTGGACACAGTCTTAAGTGAAGTATGCCAAGGAGGTAATCCTTGTGTTGATTAGTTTGGGATCAGGAGATGCAATATCATTTGATATGAATTGTGAGAGGCATGCAGAAAAGTGAGCCCCACCCTAGAGCTTCCAGGACTGGGGGAAATATAGGCTCTATAGAGGAAGTGGAAGGTTTCTGCTGTATTAGGGTTTAAGAAGACAATAGATAGTTATTGCTATAATCAAATTATTTGGCAATTGGGTTAACTTTGAAAATCCCATTGTTAGGATTTTCTGTATCATACACATAATCACCATAATTTATGTTATAGATATATATATATATATATATGTGTGTATATATATATATATTTCTTATAGACTAATGCCAGGGGGTTGTTTCTGTTCTCCCTGGCCTAAGCTTTTAAGAGAGTCATCATTTCAAAGACTTAGCCTATAGTCCATGCATTAAAATGTTTGAGATATTCAATCAATTTTCCCCCTCTCATATTAATTAGTGATTTGTATGACTAAAAGTTAATAGGAGTGTAAATAAACACAATTCCCATCAGCAGATGACTGTGTCCCATCCCATCCTCCCCACCTCCAGTGAAGCTGAACATCCACCCTCACCCTCCACTCAGAGATTTTAAATTTGGTGCCCTACCCCAAACTCAGTCTGTTGCTTGATGCGGCGGCGGGATGAGAAGGAGAGAAAATCCAAGCTCAGAGGGAACACAAATCTTTATTGTTGGGTCAGATGGGTGGTTCAGGCCACGTGGAGCCAGCCAGAAAAATGGCTGTGTCCTGCTACCTCACCACCTGCAAGAGAGAGAGAGCGAGGGGAGAGGGAGTCAGATTGGCATCATGGAACCTAGTGGCTGAAAAAGAGTTAGATATAAAGCAAAACAAATTGTTGACTAATCACGAACCTAAAGGCAAGAATATTACAGATTAAGATTTGGAAAAAACTGGTAGGTCCATTTTAGGTATATTCCAATGGGCCCATGACCTTAGTAGTTTTTGCCTGAGCCTGACATCTAGTATGAAGGTGGGTCCAAGTTAATGTCTGGAGAGATGGTGTCATAGTTGGAAAAAGAACTAGAAAGCTGGATCAGGGAAGAGAGTAGCTCCTAAATATGGGAAAGGTATATAAACATTTTAACATGTCGTTCCTTTTTTTAAAAAATGTTTTTTTCTTTATTTATTTACTGGGTAGAGACAGCTAGAAATCAAGAGGAAAGGGTCGGTATATAGGCAGAGAGACAGAGAGACACCTGCAGCACTGCTTCACTACTATCAAAGCTTTCCTCCGGCAGATGGAGACCAGGGGCTCGAACCTGAGCCCTTGTACATTGTAGCATGAGCGTTCAACCAGGTGCAACACCACCCATCCCCTGAATGTCATTTCCTTTTTTTCCTCTTCTCTCTTCAGGACCTGATAGAACTGGAGTTCAGAGCCCTCTGGAGTATAAAACACATTCTTTTTAGAGTGAAGAATGTGGGAGTTCTAGCTTCTGCAATTGCTTCTCCACTGGAGATTGCCAATAGCAGGTCAATCCAGCCTATTTCTTTTTTTTTTTTTTTTATTTAAATTTTTAATTTAAGAAAGGATTAGTGAACAAAGGCATAAGGTAGGAGGGGTACAACTCCACACAATTCCCACCACCCAATCCCCATAACCCACCCTCTCCCATGATAGCCTTCCCATTCTCTAGCCCTCTGGGAGCATGGACCCAGGGTCGTTGAGGGTTGCAGAAGGTAGAAGGTCTGGCTTCTGTAATTGCTTCCCTGCTGAACATGGGTGTTGACTGGTCGGTCCATACTCCCAGTCTGCCTCTCTCTTTCCCTAGTCAGGTGTGTCTCTGGGGAAGCTGAGCTCCAGGACACATTGGTGGGGTCCTCAATCCAGGGGAGCCTAGCCAGCATCCTGGTGGCATCTGGAACCTGGTGATTGAAAAGAGAGTTAACATACAAAGCCAATCAATTTGTTGAGCAAACATGGATCCCAAGATTGGAATAGTGGAGAGGAAGTGTTGGGGAGGTACTCACTGCAAACTCTAGTGTAATCCAGCTTTCAGGTATATATTTTGCAGTAGTTTATGGATACGTGTGCACATACGCTCTCTCTCACAGAAACTGGTGTATGTCTAGGTTATGGGACTTTGTTAGAAAGTGAACTACCTGAGATGAAATTAGAGTGTACTATAAAAGGAAAGGTCTCACCCGAGTAATGAAGCTGAAGGGTTGTCATTCCACACGTGAAGTCTCTGGATACACTCTGAGGTGAAGCATGTTGAGATGGCAATCGTTGCTTTGGTTAGGTTGTGATCGGCGGATGCAATATTATTTGGTATGGATTGGGAGAAGCATACGGGAAAGTGAGCCCTATCCAAGGGTGCCAGGACTGGGGGAAGTAGGGGCTCTATAGTGAAGATGTGAGGTTCCTGCTGTCTTAGGGTTCAAAAAGACAATCAATAGTTAATATTACCCACACATTATTTGTTAATTGGGTTAACTTTGAAAAGTCCCTTTGTTATGGTTTGCTGTACAGTACCCAGTATCTTGTATATAGCTGTGCTATTGGAAGCTTCTAATCTACTTGGTCTAGGCTTTTGAGAGAGTCCGCATATCAAATACGTAGCCTATCTATTAAAAAGATTCAGTTTGTCTTTTGAGAACCTTTGAGACATACAATTGATTTCCCCCTCTCATATTAATTAACTACTGATTTATATGTCTACATTTTGCTAGGAGTGTACATAAACACCATTCCCATCACCAAAGGACCGTGACCCATCCCTCCCGCCCATTCCCACCCCCCACTGGCCCAGGAAGCTACATGTCTACCCCTCACCACTGGGTTTTTACTTTGGTGCCCTACTTACAATTTGATCAGGTCCTGCTTTTAGTTTCCCTTTCAAATCTTCTAAGTCAGCTTCTGTTGATGAGTGGGATCATCCCATACTCATCTTTAACTTTCTGGCTTAGTCCACTTAACATAATTCCTTCTAGCTCTGTCCAAGATGGGTCAGAGAAGGTGAGTTCATTGTTCTTGATAGCTGCATAGTATTCCATTGTGTATATATACCACAGCTTTCTCAGCCATTCATCTGTTGTTGGGCACCTGGGTTGCTTCCAGGTTTTAGCTATTATGAATTGTGCTGCTATGAACATAGGAGTACACACCTCTTTTTGGTTGGGTGTTATGGAGTCCTTGGGGTATAACCCCAGGAGAGGAATTATTGGGTCATATGGAAGGTCCATGTCTAGCCTTCTGAGGGTTTTCCAGACTGCTCTCCACAGAGGCTGTACCAATTTACATTCCCACCAGCAATGTAAAAGGGTTCCTCTGTCCCCACATCCTCTCCAGCATTTGTTGCTGCTGTCCTTTTTGATGTATGCCATTCTTACAGGAGTGAGGTGGTATCTTAGTGTTGTCTTAATTTGCATTTCTCTGACAATCAGTGACCTAGAGCAGTTTTTCATATGTTTGTTAGCCTTTTGGATCTCCTCTGTGGTGAGTGTTTTGTTCATTTCCTCTGCCCATTTTTGGATGGGGTCATTTGCTTTTTTGCGGCTAAGTTTGCTGAGCTCTTTATATATTTTGGTGATTAGTTTCTTGTCTGATGTCTGGCATGTGAAGATCTTCTCCCATTCTGTGAGGGGTCTCTCTGTTTGTTTAATAGTTTCTTTGGATGTGCAGAAGCTTTTCAATTTGATGTAGTCCCATTGGTTTGTTTCTGCTTTGGTCTTCCTTGCAATTGGGTTTGATTCATCAAAGATATCCTTGAGGTGTAGATGGGAAAGTGTTTTACCAATGTTTTCCTCTAAGTATTTGATTGTTTCTGGTCTGACATCTAGGTCTTTGATCCATTTGGAGTTGATTTTTGTTTCTGGTGAGATAAAGTGGTTCAATTTCATTCTTCTGCATGTTTCAGCCCAGTTTTCCCAGCACCATTTATTGAAGAGAGCCTCCTTCTTCCATTTAATCCTTTGGGCCCCCTTATCAAAGATTAGATTCCCATAGGTGTTGGGATTTACTTCTGGGCTTTCAATTCTGTTCCACTGGTCTGTGTGCCTATTTTTGTTCCAGTACCATGCTGTTTTGATGATGATGGCTTTATAATATAGTTTAAGGTCTGGGAGTGTGATGCCTCCATTTCTGTTTCTTTTCCTCAAGATGGTTTTGGCAATTCTAGGTGTTTTCAGGTTCCAGATAAATGATTGTAGTGTTTGTTCTATTCTCTTAAAGAAGCTTGGTGGAACTTTGATGGGTATTGCATTAAATTTGTATATGGCTCTGGGGAGAATATTCATTTTGATGATATTTATTCTTCCAATCCATGAGCATGGGATATCTTTCCATTTCTTGGTATCAGTTTCTATCTCCTTGAGTAGCAACTCATAGTTTTCAGCATACAAGTCTTTCACTTCTTTGGTCAACTTTATTCCTAGGTATTTGATTGATTTTGCTGAAACAGTGAATGGGAGTGATTTCTGGATGTCTTCTTCTTCAGATTTAGTGTTTGCATAAAGAAATGCCACTGATTTTTGTACATTGATTTTGTAGCCTGATACCTTGCTATATTGCCTAACAACTTCCAGTAATTTTCTACTGGATTCTTTAGGTCTTTCTATGTATACTATCATATCATCTGCAAATAGTGAGAGCTTGACTTCTTCCCTTCCAATCTGTATCCCTTTGATTTCTTTCTCTTGCCTGATTGCTATGGCAAGAACTTCCAATACTATGTTGAAGAGTAACGGTGACAGTGGGCAGCCCTGTCTAGTCCCTGATCTGAGGGGGAATGCTTTCAGCTTCTCTCCATTGAGTATGATGTTGGCTGTAGGTTTGCTGTATATAGACTCCACTATCTTGAGGAATTTCCCATCTATTCCCATTTTTTGTAGAGTTTTGAGCATGAATGGGTGTTGGATTTTGTCAAAGGCTTTCTCTGCATCTATTGAGATAATCATGTGGTTTTTGGCTTTGCTTTTATTGATGTGATGAATGACATTGATTGATTTACGGATGTTGAACCAGCCTTGCATTCCTGGGATGAATCCCACTTGGTCATGATGAACAATCTTTTTGATGTGTTGCTGTATCCGGTTGGCCAAGATCTTGTTTAATATTTTGGCATCTATGTTCATCAGAGATATTGGTCTGTAGTTTTCCTTTTTTGTTCTGTCCCTATCAGCTTTTGGTATCAGGGTGATGTTGGCTTCATAAAAGGTGGAAGGGAGTATTCCTGTTTCTTCAATCTTATGGAATAGCTTAAGAAGTATGGGTATTAACTGTTTCCTGAAAGTTTTGTAGAATTCGTTTGTGAAGCCATCTGGTCCAGGACTTTTGTTGTTGGGGAGATTCTTAATAACGGTTTCAATTTCTTTGTCTGTGATTGGTGCATTTAGATTTTGTAGTTCTTCTTGGTTCAGTTTTGGAAGTGCATAGGTTTCTAGGAATTGTTCCATTTCTTCCAGATTCTCTAGCTTGGTGGCATATAGTTCTTTATAGAAGTTTCGCAGAATTCTCTGGATTTCTGTGGTGTCAGTTGTGATATCTCCTGTATCGTTTACAATTCTATTAATTTGAGTCTTCTCTCTTTTTTGTTTGGTGAGTCTGGCTAGGGGTTTGTCAATTTTGTTTAATCTTTCAAAGAACCAACATTTGGCTTCATTGATCTTTTGTATGGTTCTTTTATTTTCGATGTTGTTTATTTCTGCTCTAACTTTAGTGATTTCTGTCCTTCTGGTTGCCTTAGGGTTCCTTTGTTCCTCTTCCTCTAAGTCCTTGAGGTGTGTAGTAAGTTCGTTCATTTGGGCTTCTTCTTGGTGTTTAATATGTGATTGTATAGCTATAAGTTTCCCTCTCAGTACTGCTTTAGCTGTGTCCCAAATATTTTGATAGGTTGTGTCTTCATTTTCATTAGTTTCCAGGAACATTTGAATTTCCTGTTTGAGTGAGTGTCTGACCCAGTGGTTCTTAAGGAGCATGTTGTTTAGTTTCCAAATTCTATGTCTTTTAATAATTTTCCGTTTGTTGTTAAAAGTTAGTTTTACTCCACTGTGGTCTGAGAAGATACTTGGGATGATTTCAATGCTCTTGAATTTATTGATGCTGTCTTTGTGGCCTAACATGTGGTCTATCCTTGAGTATGTGTTGTGTGGATTTGAAAAGAAGGTGTATTCCAGTTTTTTGGGGTGGAGGAGTCTGAAAATGTCCAAGAGGTCTAGTCTGTCAATCTCTTCATTCAATTCTCTTATATCTTTATTGGTTCTCTTCTTTGTTGATCTGTCTAAGTGTGAGAGTGGGGTATTGAAGTCTCCCACTATTATTGTATTACTATTGATGTATTTTTGAAATTCTTTCAATAGGTGTTTAATGTATTTAGATGGTCCCTCGTTGGGTGCATAGATGTTAATAATTGTTAAGTCTTCTTGGCTGATTGATCCTCTTATCATTATGTAATGTCCTTGCCTATCTTTTATTACTTTATTTAATTTAAAATCTATCGTGTCTGAGATGAGAATGGCTGTTCCTGCCCTTTTTTGTGGACCGTTAGCCTGTATGATAGTTTTCCATCCTTTCACTTTAAGTCTGTGTTTATCTTGTTGTGACAGATGTGATTCTTGCAAGCAGCATATGGTTGGGTTATGTTTTCTGATCCATCCCCCCACCCTGTGCCTTTTGATGGGTGAGTTTAAGCCATTGACATTTATTGATATTATGGATTTAATGTATTGTAGTGCCATTGTTCTAAAAAACAATTTGTTTGCTCTGATATATTACAAGTATTATAGTGATGTTCTTGTTTATAAGAGGTCTTTTAATACCTCTTTCAGGGCCGGCTTGGTGATAGTTGCCTCCTTTAACTGTTGTTTGTCTAAGAAGGTTTTGATCCCTCCATCTAGCTTGAATGAAAGTCTAGCAGGATATATAATCCTTGGTTGAAACCCTTTTTCATTCAGGGCTCGATAGATATCTTGCCACTCCCTTCTGGCTTTTAGAGTTTGAGTTGAAAAATCTGCAGAAAGTCTTATGGGTTTTCCCCTGTATGTGACTTTTTGTTTCTCTCTTGCAGCCTTTAGGATCCTTTCTTTATCCTTACTTCTTCTCATTGTGACTATGATGTGTCTTGGTGTTTTCAGGTCTGGGTTGATTCTGTTTGGTACTCTCTGGGCCTCTTGCACCTTGATATCCTTTCTGTTATTCAGGTCTGGGAAATTTTCTTGTATTATTTCCTCTAGGATGTTTGCTTCCCCTTCCTCTCTTTCTTCCTCTGGCAGGCTAATTATACGAATGTTACTTCTTTTGAGATCATCCCATATGTCTCTGTTGTTGTTTTCAGTGTCTCTCAATCTCTTTTTAAGCTCTTTCACCTCTTTCTTAGTTTTCTCTAACTCATTCTCTGTCTGACTAATTCTGTTTTCTGCTTCTGTTAGTCTGCTTTCCCTTGCCTCAGCTTCTTTCTTCATTACAGCTATTTCAGCTTTCAGTTCTCTAATTGTCTCAAGATAATCAGTATTTTCCTTGGGGGTCTCAACTGTTGTTTCCCTAATACTGCCATTTCTTTCCTCCAATGTTGTTTTCATTTCTGTGATTAATAAGTTTATTATTGCTTGCATACTTTTCTTATCTATGGTTACTTCTGACTGATTTGTTGTTTCTTCTGGGCTCTTGTCTTCATTCATTGGGGTAGCAGTTTTATTTGTTTTTAATCTACCCATTTTTTTTTAATTTATGTGTTTCTCTCTCTTTTTTTTTTTTAATGTTCTGTTGTTCCTCAGTTGTTGTGTTTTGAGCACAAGTAACACTGTACTAAATACCTTTATGACAATTGCACTCACCAACCTCCGGAATAACCGTAGCAACTGAAGTAAGTATTGAAGGAGTTTAATCGTTACCAGTTAGCCAAACAATTTCTCCAGTCCGTGAAAAAATAGTAACCAAATCCCAGTGAAGAAAGAGAAAAGGAAGAGAGGATAGCAAGAATAGACAGTTATGCAAATCTACTATCCAGTGTATATTCTAAGGGTAACAAGAGTGTAAAGGGAACTAGAGCAGAGATACACACATAGAGAGTCCACTCTGGGTCAGATTTCTTCCCCAAAGTAATTCACAAATTCAGAAAGGCAAAGAAGAAAGAAGTGTATGACAAGATTAAAAAAAAAAAAAAAAAAAAAAGAGCGAGATTGAGAGAGATAAGAGAGAGAAAAGGGAGAAGATAGGAAGAAGAGTTGTAATTAAAGAGCAGTGCGAGGAACTTCCCAAATGTGTATCAGTGAATTAAAAAACAAAAACAAAAACAAAAACAAAAACAAAAAAAAAAACCCTGTTTGGTGGTATGGGGTATCCTGCTAGTAGCTGGTCCCAGGCACTGCTTATGGGGGGAGGGGGGGCGGCGGGAAGGATGTATGCTTGAAAATTAAAAGGAAGAAAAAAGAATTTTTTCCCCTACTCTAATTCTTAACCCAAATTAAGTTATAGAAACATCCTTGGTATGACCGTTATGGCCCCTTATTGGATGGCCTGCTAAAGGCAGAAAATCCTATTGTTTACACGAGATGTGTCCGGAGCTCAAAGGCTAGCCGCTGCTTCTGCTTCTCCGGGCGCCATTTTCCGGGAAACCCCGCCCTCCAGACTTTTTTAAAGGATTTCTCAAAAATGAAAACTAGCTCCAAGTCCTTTGATCCAATGAGAGCTATACTCAAGAAGTCTTTGGATCCACCCTCAGGGTCGCGGTGGACCCTGGCAACTCCCAAGAGGCAGCCCCCGAGCTAAAGTGCTCTCTCCGGGTCCTCTGCCCGCCGCGCTCTGCAACCGGC